>NC_056054.1:77590870-77893900 GCF_016772045.2 Ovis aries | reverse complement strand
TGAAGGTGAAAGAGGAGAGTGAAAAAGTTGGCTAAAACTCAACATTCAAAAAATGAAGATTATGGCATCTGGTCCCATCACTTCATGGGAAATAGATGAGGAAACAGTGGAAACAGTGTCAGACTTTATTTTATTGGGCTCCACAATTACTACAGATGGTGACTGCAGCCATGAAATTAAAAGACACTTGCTCCTTGGAAGAAAAGCTATGACCAACCTAGACACTGTATTAAAAAGCAGAGACATTCCTTTGCCAACAAAGGTCCATATGGTCTAAGTTGTGGTTTTTCCAGTAGGCATGTATGTATGTGAGAGTTGGACCATAAAGAAGGCTGAGTGTTAAAGAAATGATGCTTTGAACTGTGGTGTTGGAGAAGACTCTTGAGAGTCCCTTGGACTGCTAGGAGATCCAACCAGTCCATTCTAAAGGAAATCAGTCCTGAATATTCATTGGAATAACTGATGCTGAAGCTGAAGCTCTAATACTTTAGAGCCACCTGATGGGAAGAACTGACTCATTAGAAAAGACCTTGATGTTGGGAAAAATTAAAGGCAGGAAGAAAAGGGGACGACAGAGGATAAGATGGTTAGATGTCATCACTGACTCAATGGACATGAGTTTGGGCAAGCTCCAGGAGGTGGGGAAGGACAGGGAGGCCTGGACAGGGAGGTCACAAAGAGCTGGACACAACTGAGTGACTGAACAATAACAACAACAGCAAAAGATAAAAGACAGTATTTGCTCTAAAAAATGAAAAAATAAAAAATAAACCAAAAATAAACTTTCCTATCTAGTTTTGGAGATATCACAGACATAAAGGCAGAGGTAATACAAGGGACTATGTGGTAAGATCAGAGAGGTATGGGAGGTCTGTAGGGGCAGAGATTATGACTAGAGGAGCTCTGATGAGAGGGAGAAACAAAGGGAACCTTCCAGGAAGGAAGGATGAGGGTTGGGTAAGTGATGAGACACGAGGGGACACTAGCAAGGTCCTTGAATGAACAAGTTATGGACACAAAACATGGGCCATGTTTAGAAGGCAGTGTAGAGAATAAGTAGGCTATAGTGACAGGTACAAGTTGGGGGGGGGGTTGGGAATTAGAGAATGGTCGCATCCTGGAATCACCAATGCAATGTACATGAACTTGGGTAAACTTCAGGAGGCAGTGAGGGACAGAGAGGCCTGACATGCTGCAGTCCAGGGGGTCGAAAAGAGTCGGATGCAACTGGGCGACTGAACAACAGCATGTCATGGAGGGGGCTCCACACTCGATTCAAAACTCTGATCGTATCGACAGCACAGTGGTTATGTGCTGGCATGCGCTCATGCTCTCTCATACTCTGGATTCAGACAAAACTTTGAATCCCAGCTCCTCCTTTTAAGTTATCACATAACTTTAGGTACCTTAATTGTTGTTCTTTCTTTAATTTTTCTTTCTTCCTTCCTTCTTCCTTGGCTTCACTTTTCTTTAAACTTTTCATTATGAAAACTTTCAAAGATACACACGGTAAAGAGAACTGTGCAAAACATCCCAGTTACCCGTCACTCCCTTTCAATAGCCATCAACATCTGACCTCCCTGGTTTCATTGGTATCCTTCCCACTCCCTCCCCACCGTCCTCCTTACTGACAGCAATAGGCTTGATGTGATTAAGTACCTGGAGAAACTATGTGTACTGCACCTGTTAAAGGTGAGAGGAGCTAGGAAAGGATACCCGAGGAGGACGTATATGAAAGCAGCATTGCCCTTAGGTTAGAGATACTGAGGGTCCCAATCTGGGTCCCGTGCTTTAAAGAACCTGCTCCCACCCTCCTCTGGCTAATTCCTTTACCACATAGAAAGGGGAGCCAAGGAGGGCTGTGCCCTCCCCCAGGTACAGCCTGTGCCTTGCCCTGGTACCCAGACCCCCAGAATTCCCTTTCTAAATGGCTTGAGGTCACTTCTGCCCTACCCCCTGGATGTGTGTCATAGATCCTGGAGTTGGGCAAGGTGGCTGGTTGAGAGGCGGAGGTGTGCCGAGACAGAACCTGGGCTGAGTCCACACAGGGGGTCCCCTCACTCGGCATACTGATTAGGAGAGGAGAGGCAGAAAGAAAGGCTCCCCCAGCCTTGTTTCTGCAACCCAAGAGCTCCTACCCAGAGATCCATTCTTACCCCAACACCTCAGAAACGTTAAGATCAGGCTTTTGAAAGTGAGGGACATCTACAATTTTTCTCAGCATTCTTGAATTTAAGTTTATGCCACTGATGCCTTTTGTCAGGTCAGCTGCCTGGACTGCCATTGAGCCAGATGAGCAGTGTCTGAGTCCCTGGGAGAATGGAATAAAGGCCACACGGGAAACAATGAAGCTGGCCAATTCAGCTGTCATCAGAAGAACAGATTTGCATTGAACCAGGAGGCCAGAGCAGACCCGTGTTTCTTGGGTGAGCAGATCTTTTCAAGGGTTTTCTCTATCAGAGAGTTAAAGCCCTATAGTATTAAAAAATAATAATAATACAGAGAAAAACACCCGTGGATGCCTCTGTACAAAACAGAATTATTGTTTAAGCACATATTTCATTTTGAAAGCAGGAAAGCAGAATTTAGCCATTAAGGTGCAAGGATGGGTGGGTGGAGAGTGTGCTATATGTCTAAATAGGCATATACCTAAAGAAAAAAGTAGAAAAAGTGAAGCAAGACAGCCCACAACAGCAATTAGGACTTTTCATTCCGAGTGGATAATATGTAGTTTCATTTAAACAGGAACACAATCTTCATTAACTTAATTTGTAAAAGCAGTAACTCCAACTCCCAGCTCTTGCTGGGAGTAAGGCATTTTTAGACACATCACTTCTACTTCTAAATTAAGAGTGAATCAGTCCTGTGGAGTTAATTACCAGTAAATACAACCTGAAGTAGGTCTCCCACGTGGCACTGAGCCAGCAAAGGTGGTTCTGTGTTAGCCAGAAACACTGCAAGATATTGGATACTTGAAAAGCTAAGTTTATGTGCTTGGAAACTGTTTGCAGGAATAGCAGGTTTGTAGCATCTACCGCGAGAAACAAGGATAAAGGCCTAATTAAAAGAAAACCTTTTGATAAGGAACTTAGACAAGTGTCCCCCAGCCCTCTCCCCGCAAAAAAGTAAAATTCAGTTCTCTGTTATTGCAGCCTTTCCCCCAAATCAGTTACACTTACAGAAAGGAAATAATAGCTATTTCTTTTCAATGCTGGCATATGTATCCTATTTAGTTATAAAAGATAGAAATAAATTTAGAAACTAAATGTAGAATCAAATAAAGCCAGAACAAAGAAGTCGCTTTTATCACCAGTGCTTTGGGATACAGTGTCATCTGTTACAGCGTTCTCAAAGAGATATTCAAGAAGACCAGAGACAGACGAAAAAAACAGGCAGAGGAATAGTTGTGTGAACTTTAATTGAGTATTTAAATCAAGAAAAATGGGAGCAGATGAAACCTTAGTAAGAGAGAAATGGCGCATGCACAAAGGGATTAGATTAATAAAATGACTGCTGACTACTGGTGACGAACACATCTGTTTCGTTTTTCTGCAAACATGTCAAAGTTTCCTGCCACTCCCATAATTATTCAAATGTACAAGTGTTCCCACTCTCCTGGCTTACAAACGTCCAGGAGGCCAACAATTTGGTTCCTGAATTACACAGTCGAGGCTGTTCAGCCCCAGATTGGATGTAGTGAGCAGCAGTCAGAATTGCTGGTAACTGATTATTTTACTACTTTTCTCTCATTTTAATTTTATAGTGATTTTACACAGCTTTGCATTTCAAATATTGAACATCCCTAAATAAATTTACTAAGAGAGATGAAAATGGCAAGCCTCAAATTATACATTTTAGAACAGATTCCCACTTGAACTGTTCCTTTTTATAACTGAGTTCATTATACCTTCTTTAACATATACGATATCAATGTTAAGTGTCATGGTAATACATATGAACTACATTTAAAAAATTGTTCCTTTCTAGTGTGTGGCTTGTCTAAACCCTTAAAAAGCACAGGTGGCTTTGCAGAGTGGTTCATTTGCAAGATAAAGTCCCACCTGAGAGTTTTCTCATAAATTGGGTCAAGACAAGAATTCTTGGTAGCCAGAGGTGTCTCTATGTCTCTTTTCATATAATTGATGGCTGCTTCTTCTGGTGTCTGGAAGAAGTACAATGTCCTTGTCCAATGGGTATTGCTTTAGTATACCACATGCTCAGTAAGTTCTAGCATCTAGGAGCATGCAATAGAGGTTAATATTAGCTATGCAATCATGGTGTTAGTCGTGTTTAATTAAATCATGTGCATTGAGATATTTTAAATGTTAAAGAGAAAACAGAAGGACTTATTCTCCTTAGCAACCATTATAGTACAGAAAGTTCACAGCCGCAATCACACTCACAAGGCAGGTAAACTGATGAGAAAATGAGGGTAACAACAAACGTGCATGCCACAGAAAACCCGACACTGGTACCTGAAATAGACAGCGCCCTTATTTTTTTTTCAACATTCCATAGCTAGCTCAGACCGTCAATCAACACAATGGAAACCTGTCACTTTAACACTTAATGTCAATTTTCAGTCTTAGAAGTGCAAAGGGGAATGTAAAATAATAAATCTGAGGGTTTCCCTCCTCACTGGCTAAGATTCTGTCTCATCCCGGAATGATGTTACTTTATAAAAACCCTTTTAAGAGCAAAGGGCCTGGGGTCTTAACGGCAACTTACTGGTGTATATCTGTGACTTCATTCTTCAGGTCAATACAGAAAGGCTAAATTGTTACAGAAGCATCATTAAAGATAGGTTACTTTCTAAAATGCTTTATAAATATTATTTCCTTCGTCAATATTATTCCCTTTGGCTTATGCACACTCGAGGCGCTTTATATACATCTTAAGACGATGAAGGTGGGAATGGTAATCAAGGTAACAAAGCTGTTTTTCCAAAACTGTGAAAATAAATTGACCGGTTCTTTCGGAAAGTCATTGCGCAGGTTCCTGAAGTTTCCGGTGTTCTGACTTCAGGATTTCCCTAAAACACGGAAACAAAGGGTAAAAATCAGGTGGCCGTCGAAAATGACTTCGCGGCCCACATGTACACTGAAACCTCGGTTCAGGTATTCCACTGGGGTCGAAGGCGAAATCTTCGCACCGGTTTATTGAGCTTCGCCCGCCGGAGTCTTCGTTCAGGCTGGGGATACTTTCCAAGGAGGCGGCGGTGACCAAGGCCATTGGAAGGCGGGCATCTCCGCTTCCCGAGCGCCCTGCCCGGGTCACCAGTGCTGGCCGGCGGCGCGAGTGCCCAGCTGAGCTTGGGACACCGCGGGCACGGCCGTGGCGGCGGCAGCAGCGGCCGCCGCGTCGCCGACGCCGGGCAGGACTGAGCGCACCGAGCGGCGGAACTCTTCGTTCCTCCACGTGTAGAGCAGCGGGTTGAGCGCGGACAGGGCACAGCACAGGAGCCAGCTGGCCGCCTGCACGCCCCAGGGCACGGGCAGCGAGAAGCCGCTGGCCAGGCTCACCCACACCAGCGGCTGCGTGGCCAGCAGGAAGACGCAGCAGAGCAGCAGCACCGACAGGCCGCTGAGACGCCGCTGCGCCCGCCGCGGGTGCAACGCCGCGGGCAGGGGCTGAGCCTGCGCCGGGAGCTGAGCACCACCCGGGCCCGGCGCGTGCGGGGCGCCCGGGAAGGCGGCGGCGGCGGCGGCGCAGCCGGGCAGCTGGTGCAGCAGGTGGAAGTTGAGGACGCTGACCCGCTTGACGCTGACGCGCACGCGGCGCACGATGCCCAGGTAGCAGTGCAGCAGCAGCGCCGTCTGCGCCAGCAGCGCCCCAGCGGCCAGCAGGGCCGGGTAGTGGACGCGCGGGGGCGCGGCGCCCGGACGCGGCGCCCAGGGCGGCAGCAGCAGCACGAGGCCCAGGGCTAGCGCCCAGGACAACGCCAGCATGCCCGCCGTGTGGCGCCGCTGGTACAGCGCCTGGTAGGTGGCGGGCGCCCGCGTGATGAGCAGGTAGCGGTTCAGGGCCACCAGGCAGTGGGACAAGAGGGACACGGTGAGCCCGAGGCCCAGCAGCCCGCCCCGCAGCAGGCGGTAGCTGCCCCCGGCGCCGTCCCAATCCCCGGGGGGCTCCGCGGAGCCCGCCGGCAGGAGCCCGAGCACCGCCTCCTGCGGCATCCAGAGGGCGCAGACGCTGAGGTCGGCGGCGCAGCCGTTCACGATGAAGGCGTTGCTGGTCGTCTGAAGCTTTCGGAAGGACGACACGAGATAGATGACCATGCCGTTGGCCAGCGTGCCCCCGATGGCCAGGCCCGAGTACAGGAGGGACACGGGGATGCGTCGGCCCGCCCACGACTCCTCTTCCTCGCAGAGCAGCAGCAGGGATCCCCCGGTGGTGGAGGAGGTGGACGTGGAAGAGTTGGTCATTCTGGCCAACCCTTCACACCTCGCTGGCTAGCGTCCGTTTCTCGCAGCGCGGCCCATCCTGATGCCCTCCTGCAGGGAGGGCAGAGACCTTCCTTCAGACCTCTGCCACCGACACAAAAGGCTGTGGCAGAATAATGGGCTGGGGAAGGGGGTAGAGGGAGCTCGAGGAGAACGGGGGTGGCAAATGACAAGTGCCTGCCTCGAAAATGTCTCCAGTGCCAGAGAAAGGCCTCTTTGCACTCAGCAGGCACCAGGGAAGCCTTGGGACAGAACAATACAATCCCTGTCCCTCAGTCGCCCCTTCGCCCGCTAAATACACACACAGATACACACGTGGGAATGGCAGATGGAGCCCCTAGTTTCCATGAGAAAGCAGAGATATGCCACCTGGGGGAAATGCCAGAGGAAAAGGGGTTGGGGGTATCTTACTTTCTGGCTGGTCCTTAGCTGACGGGTAGCAGAGGGAGGGAGGCCAAGGAATACCTCCTCAGCAGCAGCATCTGTGGTCCTGCAATCAACAGGAGAAACTCAGCTGGGATCAGCACCAGGAGCAAGTGCCTCCTTCCCGGTGCAGCATCCACACATGGCCCTAGGCAGAAGCCAGCAGCTGCAGGGAGACTCCTCAGCTGGCAGCAAGGCTGGAGAAAGTAAAGTGGCAGGCTGCAAGCCAGGGCGGGTGGGCAGGTAGGCAGGCAGGAGCAGCAGCAGTAAGGGTGCTTGGCTGCAAAAGCAGAAGCTGAGCTCAAGAGGAGAGCACCCCCGTGCTCAGAAGCTAGAGTGGTGGCTGATGCGGTGAACCCACTCGAAGCTCTCTCCTGCTCAGTTATACATCACCCAGGGAAAAGGCAGCCTTTCCATGCTGGTATGAATTATTCAATAGCTTCTAACTTGTGAAAGGGAAGAAAAATATCTTGCTCAGAAAGTCCTGTAATTAACAAGTTTCTCTGGCTTTTCTGTCTCTCAATCGCCCTATTTTTCACCTTGCTTCCTTTTTCTTTCCTTCCCCCACCCCTTCCATCAATGCTAGAATAAAATGTAATATACCCGCAATGTATTTCATCTTTGTCTGATGCATCCTGGGGATGAGATTTTTCTGAGAGATAAATATACTCCTAAGACCCAGGGCTGATCTTTCCATCCCACATTTTCAGAGAGAATTACTTTATGTCCTAATTGAAATTCACTTTTTCTTTGGTAAGGTGGGATATGGGTTGTAATATACAGAAAATCTTCAAGTCTTAATTAAAATCAGAATTTCAGTTTTCTCTCTCATCGCCAAACTCCTTTCTAGAGTGTGGCTTCTGTTTCAGTAATGAAATAGAGGGTAAAAACGAATGGTCAGAAGGTTACATACCACTGGGTTTCTGGGGGTAAGCAAGGGGCTTGAATGATCCACACTATAAAGAACAGAGTGATCTGTTTTTACCACAGAATTTTTGATCCTATGGCCTTAGACAGAGATTTGCAGTCTGATGTTGGAATCTTCCACAAGCGGAATTTTTCATAAAAGTCATCACCCTCCAGAAATCATTTTTCACTGGGAAAGTCATTTATTTGAAAATTTAACTCAGAAACATGACATAATTGAAAAAAATGCTAGGTGGGTTTTCAGGACACTTGGGTTCTAAGCTGGGCATCTACCAAATGGCCTTGCGATGGATTGTTTTCATCTTGTCAAATAAGGAATTTCACTCGGTGACTTCCAAGGCCCTTTCTGTTTGAACTTTCTCTGAATGCCCATGCATAAATCTGACATATCTCCACCCTCCTGTGACACTTGAAATATACCTTCTCTGTCTAACATGTAACATAGTCTCAGGTCCCGTGGCAGGAGTTTTTTCCAGTCTGTTCCTCAGGGTGCCTGTTCAGGATGAAGTACAAAATACCCCTCCTTTGCTTCCCTGTCTGTCCTTCAAAAACTGTTAATGACTACTAACTTATTAATAGTTAATAGTCTATTAACTATAGTCTATTGACTATTAACCCCATTAATATGGGGGTAGGATTAAGCAGGACCTAATGAATACAGTCCATTTAGGTGATATCTAAATGGAATTAGTTGAGTTGGGGGGTTTTTTGCCAGTGTCTTTTATCTGTTGTTATTTAAGGCTTTCAGTACAGCAAGGCCAATAAGCTTGCAAGACAGCCCTCTAATCATTCATAGTTAAAACTTGCTGAAATAAACATTTTCTCTCACATCAGGGGGATTCAGAGTCCAGGTTCTTGGTCCCAGTTGTTGCTGTCTTGCATAGGAGTGAGTGAAATCTCTGCTGGGAGACTCAGGTGTATTGCAATCACATACACTTCTGCCAAGACCCTGCCTATTTAGCCCTGGCCTGGCAGGGGCCAAGTTTTTGTTTGGGGGGGTTGTTTTTGTTTTAAGCTACTGAACTTACATGATATAGGGTGGGAGTTTTTTTCTCTTATTTCCAGCATCAGAACAGTATTCAGTTAGAATTAATATACTTGTTATTGAATCAACAAATGGATGAGTGTTTGTTGTTTTTTAATCACTAAGTCACGTCTGATGTTTTTGTGACCCCATGGACTGTAGCCCACCAGGCTCGTTTGTTCATGGGAGTTCCCAGGCTAGAATACTGGAATGGGTTGCCATTTCCTTCTCTAGGAGATCTTCGCAACCCAGAGATCGAACCCTCATCTCCTGCATTGGCAGGTAGATTCTTAACCACTGAGCCACCAGGGAAGCCCATAAATGAATATATAAATGATTTCATTTGTTTTTCTCCATGGCAAAACAGTCAATAGTTTTCATGAGAATCTCTTTCCTCCTACCCCTGCAGCAACTTGCTCCGTGAACTACCCTGTCTGATGAATCTCCAGTCTACCCTCCTCCGCTTGCTTTCCATTGGCCTTACAAAAATGTCAATTTCATTACAAGTAGGTCTTCCCTGGTAGCTCAGTTGGTGAAGAATCTGCCTGAAGTGCAGGAGACCCAGGTTCCATCCCTGGGCCGGGAAGATCCCCCAGAGAAGGAAATGGCAAGCCACTCCAGTATTCTTCCCTAGAAAATCCCATGGACAGAGGAGCCTGGTGGGCTACAGTCCATAAGGTTGCAAGACTCAGACACGACTTCGCAACTAAGCCAGCAAAGTTTCCTTGCATTTCACCTCCTTCTCAGGGTGCCTACACAGCTCACACTCCTGACAAAACTGCTGTATTCCTGCTTCTACTTCCTCACTATCTGCCTCTACATTCCCACTGAATGTCTGCGCCATGCTGCTTTTGGCTATCACCACTGAGACACTTTCTAACTGGCCAGAGATCTGCCCAGATATAAAACTGCCTACGGACATCTGCACATCGGTGCTCTAAGGGCATCTGAAACCCCAAATCTCCAAAACTGATCCCCTCCTCCTGTCCAGATTGGTTTCTTCTCCTGTGTTCTATCTAAATCTCAGTGACCAGCATCACCAGTATCCCAGTACCTCAGAATCCTAGCTGTCGCCCTTGATTCCTATTTTCAATCTTACTCCCAATATCCATTAATCACCAAGT
Organism: Ovis aries; assembly: GCF_016772045.2. Classification (NCBI taxonomy): domain Eukaryota; kingdom Metazoa; phylum Chordata; class Mammalia; order Artiodactyla; family Bovidae; genus Ovis; species Ovis aries. The sequence goes on along the minus strand of NC_056054.1, from coordinate 77,883,959 downwards.
GCCATCATTCTACTAGGTTAATCTTTTTTTACTCTTTTCACTGATCTTTATTCACTCTTCCACTACCTGGCATCAGACAACCATCATCTCTTCTTTGTGTGTATATGTGCTCAGTCATGTCCAGCTCTTTGAGACCCCATGGACCCCACCAGGCTCCTCTGTCCATAGAATTTTCTGGACAAGAATACTGGAGTGGGTTGGCATTTCCTTCTCCAGATCTTCCACATCCAAGGATCAAACCCAAGTCTCTTGCATCTCCTGCACTGGCAGCTGGATGCTTTACTGCTGGGCCACCTGGGAAGCCCATCTCTTCTTTGAATTATCCTGACAAGCTCCTGACTCTAAGTGCAATCTTACCTCCTTCCAGCCAGTATGATCTTTCTAAAACCAAAACCCATCACTTGAATCTTAAAAGAGTTATTTTTATCTGTTTAACCCCCGCCCCCAATATACATTCATTGGAAATAGGAACTTCATTTTGTTCACCACTATTATTGGCAGCTCCCAGAACAATGCCAGGCACAGAGTAGAGCCTTAGTCAATATTTGTAGAAAAAATAGTAAGCAAATGTCATATTCTGCTTTAAGTCTTTCACTAGGTCCATGTTGCCCTCAAGAGAATTGTTAAGTATCATCATTGCTAATGATGCACGCATACCACGTGTACCATTGTTTTGAGTATTTTTCACGTCTTCTTTTATTTAGTCTTCATGCCAGGCCAACACAGTAACTTGGGCTTAAATTTGCAGGCCAAGGAGTCCAGATAGAAGTCCATAGGCCATATGTCTAAATATTTTAAAATAATAAACTGTTAAATAACATATGTTCTCTTCTCCTACCTTGACAAATATACTGAAAAGCTACGCTCAAATCTAGAATTCTCAGATTTATAAAGTGTTCCATGCCACTGAAATCTGACAACTTGGAGAGCTTGCCTCTGGCCCACAGTTCGCCTGCCACCCCCCTTGTTTTTTCCCCACTCTCTGCTCAATCATCACACGCCAGAGAGGCCTCATTTTAACACAGGACATGCCAGCCTGCCTATTCAAGTTTCACTCACATCTTTGTCCTACAGTCACTCTGTGGTAACAGCTCAGACCTAGGGTGGTACCTGGATGGCAGTCATCAGAAGGGCAGCGCCAGAGAAGATGTTCATACAGCTCATGGAAGTGCATTCATGGCCATTGGGCACAGAGTTCTGCGGTCTTGGTGATGAACATGGTCTAGAAAGGGGGTGTGAGGTTTAGGGAAACTTGTCCACTTAGATCCATTTAATAGATGGGAAAGCAGAGTCACAAGAGGTTAAAGAACTTACTCCAAATCTAGGAAGCTAAGGAAGTGGCATAACTGAGATGCAAATCCAGTTTCCCATCCTCAAGGGTTTCCCCAGTGGCTCAGCAGTAAAGAATCTGCCTGTAACACAGGAGTCGAAGGAGCCACAGATTCGATCCCTGGATTGGGAAGATCCCCTGGAGGAGGGCAAGGAAACCCACTCCAGTATTCTTACCTGAAGAATCCCATGAACAGAGGAGCCTGGTGAGCTACATACAGTCCATTGGATCACAAAGAGTCGGACACAACTGAGCATGCACACGCTCCCCATACTCAGTCCCTACAGTGTACCACCTCCCTGGGCAAAGTGAAACATCCTTACCATGGGTTAGCTGCTGTAGATTGAGCTCATGTAACAACAAGACCCAAAGCTATAGAGGTTTCAAGAAACATAACAAGCAGTCCAGATGGAAGACAGATCTCCCCCCCTTCCCCCTCCCCGAGGGTTGTCCAGACACCCAAGTATCTTCTTAGTGCTCCACCACCCTTTAGGGGATAGTGTTCAAAGTGTGGTTCCCAACCAGCAGCATCAGCATCCCCTGGAAACTTGTTAGGAATGATTCAGACCCAGTGACTCATAATTCCTGGTGATGGGGCCCAGCGATCTGTATGTTAATGAGCCCTCCAGGTGACTCTGATGCTACAGTTCAAGAGCCACTGCCCTGGAGAATTACCCCTGTCTATGCGGCTGACATTTCCCCCCACTACTGTGTCCATATTCCAGCTGGCAGAGATGGGATAAAAAGGAAGAGGGGCAGCCAGCTTCGTTTTTAAATATATGAATGGAAAATTTCACAGGTTGCTTCTGCACATGCCCCAGTGGCCAAAACTTTGGTCACATGGCTGTTCCTTGCTGCAAGAGAAGCTGGGGCCACTCTAACTGAGTGCTCTTAGGCCTGCTGAACGGAGAAGGGAGAGAACGGACACTGGGCAGTGGAGGGGGCAGTTATCAGCTTTATGCAGGTTTGAACCTGCAAGTTTAAAACAAAGAATTGTGATTACAGCCCTATAAGCGTGGTACCTAGAGCAGCGTATCAGCTTTTCAATACCCTTTCAAGAGGTTTGGTATTGGGGGGAAAAAATTACTTGCTCTGAAATACAAAAAGAAAACTTTGAAATAGAAAGGAGCATGCTATTAAATAGTCAACAGAAATTCAGCTCATTGTTACTTGTAAATTAGTTTAAGATGGAATCAGGATACATTTTTATGTTCAATATGACGGGGCTTTCAAAAGCATCGAGGTCTGCAGAACTCTTAAAACCACCCCAGCTAAATCCCCACACGACCTCTTACAACCTCATCTTTCCATCCCACCTCTCTCCCCAACCTCTGCTCCAGCCTCGCTGTGGACATGCCCTCCCCAAGAGTACCCCAGAATCTCCTCTCCTAACCATCCAGGCATCTCCATTTGTTCAGTGCCTGCTATTCCCGAGGCTCTCTCCACAATCTGCCCCCACTCTTGCCCAGCTAAGTTTTACTGAGCTTCCAGGTCTGAGCTCAGACTTCACCAAGAAGTCTTTCTGGATCTCCATGACGGACTGTCTAGCCTGGGTGCCCAAAGCACCTGAGCATACCACTGCTACAGCCCAGCTTCCTGGCTATGGTTATTCCCTCTCCAGACTGTAACCTAGTCCAGGGTCAGGCTCTGTGTTTGATCAGAGTGTCTGACACGTTGTAAATACTTAAACATTTGTTTACCGAATAGGTCTCTTGGGAACCTTTGATATGTAGGACTGGAATTTGAATCTCAATTTCCTTCTCAGGAGATACAACCAGCATCAGTCATGCTGCAAAGCACTGTGATTTTTCTCAAACACTTTAAAAGCTTCCTGTAACCTTATCTTTGTTCCTTGTTCCACTAGATTATTTTCTTCCATGTTTTTTAAATATTTTTAACTTTTTATTTTGTAACGTGGTACAGCCGATTAACAATGTCCTGATATTTTCAGGTGGACAGTGAAGGAATTCAGCCATACATATACATGTATCCATTCTCCCCCAAGCCCCCTCCCATCCAGGCTGCCACATAACTTTGAGCAGAGTTCCATGTGCTCTCCGGTAGGACCTTGTTGGTTATCCATTTTAAATATAATAATCCACTAGATTATTTTTAAATAGAACATTTGTTTATAACAGTCCCCCTCATAAAACCCCACATCTGCCCCCAACAGCATCCAATGTTGACTTTTCTAGCTCTCAATTTCATAATCCACCAAACTGGATCAAATAACTGTCTCAGTTGGACCAGTTGGAACTAGCAACTGTTTCAAGTGCCTTGGGAAAGCAACCAGTAAGTGACCGCAATGACAAATTTCTCATTTCCTGTACCTCCCCTGTCTGCTGCCAGCCAAGCCACAGGGCAGCCTTGCTAACACTGAGACCATCTGACATCCCATTTCAAATCCCAGCTGTATTTCCTCAGGTCTTGGGATTCCTCTCTGGGAATCGTGTTGGTATGGGCCAGTTTGGACTGTAGGAGAGGTTATTCAAAGAGCAACAGCTTTTGTTGTCTCACAGCCAAATTTAGGAGTAACTCAGCTGCACACAAGCATTTTACCATTACATTAAAGCTCAACAGGAACATTTTTAGAAATTAAGAATTTAGGGAGTCACGAAGCTGGAAATGACCTATGGTTTGTTCCTTCCTGAAGTACGTGAGAGCTTGGCATGATGGCTAACTTTTCTCCTGTCCTCAGAGAGAGTCCCTATTTCCTCCCCAGTGACTGCAGCTCACTATAGTAATGTAAGCAGGAGAACGTGATGCGGTTCTCTGCTGGGGCCTAGCTTGCACACCAGGGTATATTTGGTGATGTCTAGAGACACTGTTGGTTGTCACAGTTTGGGAGAGGCAGGGCATTATTGGCATCTAATGGGTAGAGGCCAGGGATGCTGTTCAACATCTCACAGGGCACAGGACAGACCCCACAACAAAGAATTATCCAGCAGAGAGGTTAAGAGCTCAGGGTCAGATCCAGAGCCTGTTTGTTACAAGCAGGTGACCTCAGACAAATGATTTCACCTTTACAAACCTCAATTTTCTCATTTATAATTTGAAGATCATGTCGCCTACTTCTGTAGAGTCTTATAATGATTGGATTTATGCAGCTTCATGAAGTGCCACGCCTGTCGGTGACAGAGGTGATGCCCCACATGGGGCAAGGAGTGGAGATGCCTCAGTGGAACAAATCTGAATGGGAGGGGGCATGAGACATAGTTCAGATGAGCCAGTTCTCCAGTTCTGAGCATCACTGGCTCAGGAAGTCCCTGTAAACATGTTAAGGGAACTGTGATCCTCCCTAAATTTGTGTGCAAAAATGCTCGTGTACTTGGGCACGTGTATTTGTGTACTGCTCTGGAGAAAAAAAAAATAGAAGAATTTTCTTAGCTGCTCAAAGGAGACAAATCTCAAAAAGGTTAAGGACCACTGATATCATCCAGTCTCCTCACTTTACAGAAAAGAAAACTGAAACCCAAAGACAGTGGATGACTCACCCACTGTCGCACACAGAGTGGCCCATCTGTGCCTGAGACCAGGTTGTCCTGTGACACCGCATCAGGTGGCCCCACTGAGGGGGGCTAGGAGATAAATTGTGTTAGCTTATGAAAAAATAGCTTCATTTTAGTCACGTCCAACTCTTTGTGGCCCCATGGACTGTAGGCCACCAGGCTCCTCTGTCCATGGGATTCTCTAGGCAAGAATACTGGAGTGGGCCGTCATTTCCCCTTCCAGGAGATCTTCCCGACCCAGGGACTGAACTCACATCTCGGGTGTCTCCTGCATTGCATTTGGATTCTTTACTCACTGAGCCATCAGTGAAGCAAAGCAATACATCATAATTAATACAATTCCTCATTCTCATCCTACCGACCTTTATAAATCTCTGTGTTTGTCTTTTCAGTTAATTGAACTGTGATCTTCAAATCTCCTGTACCAAAATTACCCAGGTCTGCAGCAGAGCTATTAATATTAATACAATCTGGACCCTGAAATCTGCATTTTAACAAGCTCCCCAGGAGACTCGTTCCTTCGCTAGTACTGAGAATCACTGTGGTTGAGGATATGTAGACTGATCTTGTTGATTTGTAAAGTTGCCAAGGCGTTTCTTTTCTGAACTACATCTTCAACTTTTCCAGGAAAACCAATTTGAACTAAAATTGCTTTGGCTTGGTCTCTGTCCAGAAGTGACTTTTTTCCAGTAAGGGGTTTAATGTAGTTTATTTTTTAAATCTGCTTAAAACATATTTCTGTCTGAGAGAATTAGGAACTGGATGGAAAGCTTCACGTTGTCAAGTGTTTAGGAATATTTTAGGCAATTTTAATGATGAGGTCAATTTAAAAGAGTGCTCTGTGTGTTCACATATCACTGAAAAGAAAATAGATCATTCACTTTTGGGTTCATGATCACAATTATCATCATCTTTAGTTAGAGGTCAGCTGGACTGACAAGATCACACTTGAAATAACAAGAAAAATCTAAGAAATTTCCTTGTAATTTTAAAGTCTAAATTATATTGATTAGGAAACAAGACAACCAGAAGCTACTATTTCTACCTCATCGAGGCAATCAGTGGTGGTTACAAAAGCTAATATTTTCTATTTTCCTCATCTCAGAAATAAGGTGCCCAATCCCTGTCAGTTTCCAAAAGTTCTTTTCTTAGCATATTTTTTTTATTTCCTAATCCTTGAACACTTTCTCTGGATAGTGGGCCAGCCCAGGGAACCTGATGAAAGTGGCTTCAGAATCTGTGTTAGAAGCCACCCCGTCGCGGAGTTTGAGTCGAGGACATTGATCCATTTCTGACTGCAGAGGACACACCTCCACTCAGGCGTCCCTCAAACACTAAAGGTAAAACTAACCCCTCCTTTGCTTGGTGCCTATTAAATTTGGAGTGATTCTCTGTGGGCTTGAAAGCAAGAGGCAGCCTGTGCCTCTCCAGGTGACTGAAGTTGCAACAAGAGCAGTGCCAGCAGACGTACTATTTGTGCAGAGATAGATGGTGAGCCTGCTGGTCTCTAATCCTGGGTCCAGCTCGAGCGTAAGTCCAACCACCGGCTGGTCCTTGGATTCTACAAGCTTCTTGGGTCCTAAGCTAGTTAAAGTTGGCTATCTCTCACAATCCAAAAACAAACAAGCAAAAAATGCAACCAACACATGATTAGATAATTTCCCCAAATGGGTTGTGAACTCGTTGAAGACATAGATGAAGGCATGGAGAAGATGCCTTTCCACCCTTTTCCTCCTCCTTTTTATTCTCTTATTTCCTTGGGTTCCCAGCAAGATACCTTGAGCAAGATAGTTGTTAACTGATAAGGAGGGGCACTATTTAGTTTACTGTTTCTGAATCTAAATCTTGATTTTGAAAGCCACCCTGAACAACTAAAAATCTTAGTTTAAAAGGCAATGTTAAATGGTTGGAAACCTTGGCTTTCTCCCTTCAATTCCTTAACCCTACTGTGCACCAGTAATTAATGAAGTTTCTTTTTTAACATTTTTAAAGGCCAAAAAAGCAATTTCAGGCCACATAACCCACTTTCTTGTATAATTACTCTGAAGTAAGACCTTGGTGTCACTACTTTTAAAACACTCCCCAGGTGATTCTCATGCAGCCAGAATTTAGAGTCATAGTTCCATATGAATCTCATTCTACAATTGTTTGAAGGTTAAATCTTGGCTTCTCAGATGTTACTAGCGGTAAAGAACCTGCTTGCCAATGAAGGAGACAGAGGAGACTCGAGTTCGACCCCTGGGTGGAAAAGATCCCTGGAGGAGAGCGTGGCAACCCACTCCAATAGTCTTGCCTAGAGAATCCCATGGACAGAGGAGTCTGGCAGGCTACAATCCGTGGGGTCTCAAACAGTCAGACGCTGTTCAGTTAGACACTGAAGTGACTTAGCACACACGCACGATGTTAAATTTATATACATCCTTTAAAGCAGCCAGTGGAGGAAATTGTGTCAGGAAAGTTACTGTTTGCTAAAGTGTTTCCATGCCTCTGTTCCTGCAGTCCCTTTGTGATCCCCTCCTACACACAACCCTGCCCCCTCCCTGAGTCGATTTTGTCCCTTTGTGAAAAGCAGTAAAGATGGAGCAGGCAGTTCCTTTGTCGTGCAAACCACCTCTTCTCTGGAGCCTACCTTCAAGTTTCAAAAGTATAGACCGGACCATGTCAGGGCAGAGAGCTGGAGGCAGCCGTGGCAGCGGCTGGCTCTGCTGGGCTCAAGATTGTTGTTTCCTCTAATTCCTTGCCAACTGAACACATCAGGTTTTTAATTAGGACAAAAAATGCCAACATTAATCCTACACCTCCTGCTGTCCTCAAAACCATCTCAACAAAATGCTTGTTCCTCTGGGAAGCCTCTTCTGCCCACACTCTCTCCTTCAGTTTGAGTCGCATTGCTCTCCTCAGGACTGTCAGTGTTTCCCAGGAAAAATGTGTCATCAAACTGGATGCTCATTGCTAAGGTGTCTGTGTTCCTCCCAAGACTGTGAACTTGAGCACAGGGGCTTTTACTTTATACCTATAACTCCTTGTCAGCCTCTCATGAGCTTTGTTGAATAAATGAATGAAATATTAATCTACACAGTCAACTTTCCAATCTCTGTGGGTCAATACAGGTTATTTTCTTTGACACCTTTCTCACCATCTCCATTCTTTCTAGACCAGCAAAGACACCAGAGACAGTGGCCCATTAAACTTTCGCAAATGCTTTCTGATTCTTCAAAATTTCTTTCAGCAGAAAGCTGTCCTGACCAAATTTCACCTAGACTTCTAGATGTAATGACTAAGAGTCTCCCTAAGAAAATAAAATCTCCGTAGCTCTGAATTTCTGAAGCACTCAGAGAAAAATAGGGGCTTCTCAGGTGGTGCTAGTGGTAAAGAGTCCACCTACGAATGCAGAAAACCAATCTGCACCTACCAATGAAGATGAACCCAGGGTTCACTCCCTGGGTCAAGAAGATCCCCCAGAGTAGGAAATGGCAACTGACCCAGTTTTCTTGCCTGGAAAATTCCATGGACAGAAGAGCCTGGCAGGCTATCTTCCACGGGGTTACAAAGAACTGGACACGACTTAAGGACTAAGCAGAAACAGATGTTTTTCTGGAACTCTCTTGCTTTTCCATGATCCAGCGGATGTTGGCAATTTGATCTCTGGTTCCTCTGCCTTTTCTAAAACCAGCTTGAACATCTGAAAGTTCATGGTTCACATATCACTAAAGCCTGGCTTGGAGAATTTTGAGCATTACTTTACTAGCACGTGAGATAAGTGCAACTGTGCGGTACTTTGAGCATTCTTTGGCATTACCTTTCTTTGGAATTGGAATGAAAACTGACCTTTTCCAGTCCTGTGGCCACTGCTGAGTTTTCCAAATGTGCTGGCATATTGAGTGCAGCACTTTCACAGCATCATCTTTCAGGATTTGAAATAGCTCAACTGGAATTCCATCACCTCCACTAGCTTTGTTCGTAGTGATGCGTTCTAAGGCCCACTTGACTTCACATTCCAAGATGTCTGGCTCTAGGTGAGTGATCACACCATCATAATTATCTGGGTTTGAAGATCTTTTTTGTACAGTTCTTCTGTGTATTCTTGCCACCTCTTCTTTATATCTTATGCTTCTGTTAGGTCCATAACATTTCTGTCCTTTATTGAGCCCATCTTTGCATGAAATGTTCCCTTGGTATCTCTAATTTTCTTGAAGAGATCTCTAGTCTTTCCCATTCTATTGTTTTCCTCTATTTCTTTGCATTGATCACTGAGAAATGCTTTCTTATCTCTCCTTGCTATTCTTCGGAAAAACCTCTATTTCTGCTTTATTGACTATGCCAAAGCCTTTGACTATGTGGATCAGAGTAAACTCTGGAAAATTCTGAAAGAGATGGGAATACAGACCACCTGACCTGCCTCTTGAGAAACCTATACGCAGGTCAGGAAGCAACAGTTAGAACTGGACATGGAACAACAGACTGGTTCCAAATAGGAAAAGGAGTACATCAAGGCTGTATATTGTCACCCTGCTTATTTAACTTCTATGCAGAGTACATCATGAGAAACATTGGGCTGGAAAAAACACAAGCTGGAATCAAGATTGCCTGGAGAAATATCAATAACCTCAGATATGCAGATGACACCACCCTTATGGCAGAAAGTGAAGAGGAACTAAAAAGCCTCTTGATGGAAGTGAAAGAGGAGAGTGGAAAAGTTGACTTAAAGCTCAACATTCAGAAAATTAAGATCATGGCATCTGGTCCCATCACTTCATGGGAAATAGATGGGGAAACAGTGGAAACAGTGTCAGACTTTATTTTGGGGGGGCTCCAGAATCACTACAGATGGTGACTGCAGCCATGAAATTAAAAGATGCTTACTCCTTGGAAGAAAAGTTATGACCAACCTAGATAGCATATTGAAAAGCAGAGACATTACTTTGCCAACTAAAGTGCGTCTAGTCAAGGCTATGGTTTTTCCAGTTGTCATGTATGGATGTGAGACCTGGACCCTGAAGAAAGCTGAGTGCTGTAGAATTGATGCTTTTGACCTGTGGTGTTGGAGAAGACTCTTGAGAGTCCCTTGGACTGCAAGGAGATCCAACCAGTCCATTCTAAAGGAGATCAGTCCTGGGTGATCATTGGAAGGACTGATGCTGAAGCTGAAACTCCAATACTTTGGCCACCTCATGTGAAGAGTTGACTCATTGGAAAAGACTCTGATGCTGGGAGGAATTGGGGGCAGGAGGAAAAGGGGATGACAGAGGATGAGATGGCTGGATGGCATCACCAATTCGATGGACATGAGTTTGGGTAAACTTCAGATGCTGGTGATAGACAGGAAGGCCTGGTGTGCTGTGATTCATGGGGTCGCAATTAGTTGTACACGACTGAGTGACTGAACTGAACTGAACTAAGGACTAAGAACAGCACAGAGAAAATATGAAAAAAGGTGAAGTGAAATAAAGGGGTCCAACCTATCCTTCTATGAGTTGGGGTACCTGGGATAAGTAATAAAGGGTGCACAGGCTTAACCAAGGATGTCCTAGTCCAGCGAGGAGCAAAAAATTGACAGTTCACCAAAGCCACAGTAAGGAAAGGCTTTCTGAAGAAGGTGGAAAGTAAGCTGACCACCAGAAGGGTTGGCTTATGTGGCACAGAAAAATATGTAAGAAGCCTTAAAGCATAACTCACAAGAGGGTACAGGGCCTATTTTTATCCAGAACATCATTTGGAACACTGAGCATATTTGTGCAGGAACAAGAGAAAACACATAATATTTTGGGTGTTCAGATAGAGTCATTATTTAAGTACAGAACATGCTTTTTTTTTTTCCAGAACATGCTTTAGAAAAAATTTCTGAAAGTCAGATCTGTTATCACAGTTACTTCAGGCTAGCAGATTTGAGGGAAAGGAGGATTTGAATCTTTTACTCTGTATAGTCCTGATTTTTTTTTACAAGAATCATATTACTTTTTAAAAATAACATATTGACTTAAAATCACAACATATGCTTTCAATGAAATATTAAGTGAAAGTGAAGTTGCTCAGTCATGTCTGACTCTTTGAGACCCTGTGGACTGTAGTCTACCAGGCTCCTCTGTCCATGGGATTCTCCAGGCAAGGATACTGGAGTGAGTTGCCCTTTCCTTCTCCAGGGGAGCTTCCCAATCCAGGGATTGAACCTGGGTCTCCCACATTGCAGGCAGATGCTCTACCCTCTGAGCCACCAGGGAAGCCCAGTGGAATATTAAGTAGGATTCTAATTCTGATATGGCAGGTATATTAATGCACAGTATTTGAGCCCATTAAAACTAAGAGAACAGTACAATTTGGAAAAGAATTGCCCAGGATGTAGTGTTATTTTTTTGTTGTTGTTCAGTTACTAAATCGTGTCCAACTCTTTGTGAACCCATGGACTGCAGTATACCAGGCTTCCCTGTCCTTCACTATCTCCCAGAGTTTGCTCAAATTCAAGTCCATTGATTCAGTGATGCCATCCAACCATCTCATCTTCTGTTGCCCTCTTTTTCTCCTGCCTTCAATGTTTCCTTGACTGGCTTGATCTTCTTGCAATCCAAGGAACTCACAAGAGTCTTCTCCAGCATCACAATTTGAAAGCATAAATTCTTCGGTGCTCAGCCTTCCTTATGGTCCAACTCCCACAGCTATACATGACTTCTGGAAAAATTACTGTACATGACTACTGTAAAAAGCTTTGACTATACAGATCTTTGTAGGCAAAGTGATTTCTCTGCCTTTTAGTGTGCTGTCTAGGTTTGTCATAGCTTTTCTTCCAAGGAGCAAGCATCTTTTAATTTCATGACTGCAGTCCCCATCTGCAGTGATTTTGGAGGTTTTATTATTAGGACAATGTAAGAATTTGTATAAAAAATTCTTAAATGGCTTATTTATTAGACGTTGCCCATTGTTATGTGGCCTTTCCTCAGGCATGTCAAAAGATACATGGTCAAGTGGCGGTGGAAACTACAAACCCGAACTCTGTCATTTGGCCACCTAATCTTTTCAATGCTACATTAAAACAATTTTTTAAATTTTCAAGAATTTAGTTATCTTTCATTAGATTCCAGTGTATGAATTCATGACCTTTTTAGTTTTTTCATAGCTGAGACTCAGCAAGAGATGATAAATTTATATATGTGTCTCTAAGACTCCCTACCTTGAAACATGTTCTACTTTCAAAGTAATAAAACCTGTTGTGTCTGGTATTCTGTTTTGATGTGTTCTTTCATAGCAATCAGGCCATATTTAAAAGAGTCTGTGGCTACATGTAATACAGCAAAAAGGTTAGGTGATTGGCTTTGGCATTAAGAGTGAGTGAAGTCGCTCAGTCATGTCCAACTCTTTGCGACCCCATGGACTGTAGCCTACCAGGCTCCTTCCTCCATGGGATTCTCAAGGCAAGAATACTGGAGTGGGTTGCCATTTCCTTCTCCAGGGGATCTTCCTGACCCAGGGATCAAACGCGGGTCTCCTGCCTTCCAGGCAGATGCTTTAACCTCTGAGCCTCCAGGAAAGCCCCACATAGAGTGAGATTTTACTATAAAAGAAAAAGTACTTATATATGGGTAGATGGACATACATGTAGGGAAGTGCATGGAAGAAGTTCTGAAAGGATACCTTTCACTATTGAAAGCACTTATGAGAGAGTTTGTGGGGGGCACACTGAAATTTTTCCATCAGAATGTTTCAGTTCAGCTCAGTCGTGTCCGACTCTTTGTGACCCCATGAACTGCACCACACCAGGCCTCCCTGTCCATCACCATCTCCCGGAGTTCACTCAGACTCACATCCATCGAGTCAATGATGCCATCCAGCCATCTCATCCTCAGTCGTCCCCTTCTCCTCCTGCCCCCAATCGCTCCTAGCATCAGAGTCTTTTCCAATGAGTCAACTCTTCGCATGAGGTGGCCAAAGTACTGGAGTTTCAGCTTTAGCATCATTCCTTCCAAAGAAATCCCAGGGCTGATCTCCTTCAGAATGGACTGGTTGGATCTCCTTGCAGTCCAAGGGACTCTCAAGAGTCTTCTCCAACACCACAGGTCAAAAGCATCAATTCTTCAGCACTCAGCCTTCTTCAGGATCCAACTCTCACATCCATACATGACCACAGGAAAAACCATAGCCTTGACTAGACGGACTTTAGTTGGCAAAGTAATGTCTCTGCTTTTCAATATGCTATCTAGGTTGGTCATAACTTTTCTTCCAAGGAGTAAGCATCTTTTAATTTCATGGCTGCAGTCACCATCTGCAGTGATTCTGGAGCCCTCAAAAATAAAGTCTGACACTGTTTCCACTGTTTCCCCATCTATTTCCCATGAAGTGATGGGACCAGATGCCATGATCTTAATTTTCTGAATGTTGAGCTTTAAGCCAACTTTTTCACTCTCCTTTTTCACTTCCATCATGAGGCTTTTAAGTTCCTCTTCACTTTCTGCCATAAGGGTGGTGTCATCTGCATATCTGAGTTTATTGATATTTCTCCAGGCAATCTTGATTCCAGCTTGTGTTTCTTCCAGCCCAACGTTTCTCATGATGTACTCTGCATAGAAGTTAAATAAGCAGGCTGACAATATACAGCCTTGATGTACTCCTTTTCCTATTTGGAACCAGTCTGTTGTTCCATGTCCAGTTCTAACTATTGCTTCCTGACCTGCATACAGATTTCTCAAGAGGCAGGTCAGGTGGTCTGGTAGTCCCATCTCTTTCAGAATTTTCCACAGTATATTGTGATCCACACAGTCAAAGGCTTTGGCATAGGCAATAAAGCAGAAATAAAAGTTTTTCTGGAACTCTCTTGCTTTTCCATGATCCAGCGGATGTTGGCAATTTGATCTCTGGTTCCTCTGCCTTTTCTAAAACCAGCTTGAACATCAGGGAGTTCATGGTTCATGTATTGCTGAAGCCTGGCTTGGAGAATTTTGAGCATTACTTTACTAGCATGTGAGATGAGTGCAATTGTGTGGTAGTTTGAGCATTCTTTGGCATTGCCTTTCTTTGGGATTGGAATGAAAACTGACCTTTTCCAGTCCTGTGGCCACTGCCGAGCTTTCCAAATGTGCTGGCATATTGAGTGCAGTACTTTCACAGCATCATCTTTCAGGATTTGAAATAACTCCACTGTAATTCCATCACCTCCACTAGCTTTGTTCGTAGTGATGCTTTCTAAGGCCCACTTGACTTCACATTCCAGGATGTCTGGCTCTAGATTAGTGATCACACCATCGTGATTATCTGGGTCATGAAGATCTTTTTTGTATAGTTCTTCTGTGTATTCTTGCCACCTCTTCTTAATATCTTCTGCTTCTCTTAGGTCCATATCATTTCTGTCCTTTATTGAGCCCATGTTTGCATGAAATGTTCCCTTGGTATCTCTAATTTTCTTGAAGAGATCTCTAGTCTTTCCCATTCTGTTCTTTTCCTCTATTTCTTTGCATTGATTGCTGAAGAAGGCTTTCTTATCACTATTCTCTGGAACTCTGCATTCAGATGCTTATATCTTTCCTTTTCTCCTTTGCTTTTCACCTCTCTTCTTTTTACAGCTATTTGTAAGGCCTCCCAGACAGCCATTTTTCTTTTTTTGCATTTCTTTTCCACGGGGATGGTCTTGATCCCTGTCTCCTGTACAATGTCACGAACCTCATTCCATAGTTCATCAGGCACTCTATCTATCAGATCTAGGCCCTTAAATCTATTTCTCACTTCCACTGTATAATCATAAGGGATTCGATTTAGGTCATACCTGAATGGTGTAGCAGTTTTCCCTACTTTCTTCAATTTGAGTCTGAATTTGGTAATAAGGAGTTCATGATCTAAGCCACAGTCAGCTGCTGGTCTTGTTTTTGTTGCTTCTCCATCTTTGGCTGCAGAGAATATAATCAATCTGATTTCAGTGTTGACCATCTGATGATGTCCATGTGTAGAGTCCTCTTGTGTTGTTGGAAGAGGGGCATTAAGTCTGTGTTTAAATCTGGGCTGTCCCTCTGGCTAGATGTATGACCTCAGACAAGTCATTTCACTTCACCTCTGTTTCAGAATCGACCTAATACCTCTGAGGTTTCCATAGTAAGATACCTTATAGATTTACTTATAGATTTATGGCACTTAGCCCATTGTCTGGCTTAATCACTCAAAAAGAATAGCATATTCTTAATATTCCCCCAAGGTTTAACAGCTTTTGCAGGTCTGCACATGACAGCCTGGAAATCTAACTGGGAGAATTTGAGCTGATAAAACATCTTGTTCATAGGTCTTTTCCTTGGAATAGTCTGCCTGGGCAATTTGACTCTCACAAGACCTGATTAGGCTAACTGGGAGGCCAGTGAGCATCTGTAATTTCCTCTGCTCAAGAAGTCTTATTGCTTTATTCAGAGTGCTTTAAACTTACCTTCATCTTTTATGTTTTACTATTTTTAAAATCCAGATCTTTTTTGTTTGATTTACTCTTAATTTATTTTGGATTATCCTACCTCATTCTTTTAAACCTTTAGTTCCTTAATGGCATTATTCCACTGCATATTTTATTCTTTTGTCTTATTTTAAGCAGGTCAATTTATGTAAATCTTTTATCATTTTAATTTTTTACTTATATTAATTATATTTTTATTTAATTTTCAATGTTTTTTATTTCAGTATTTTAAAAATTGCAATATTTTAAAATTATTCTGGTTATTTTTCCATACTAAGTGAAGGAAGTCGGACAGAGAAAGACAAACATCACATGATGGTCACTTATATGTGGAATCTAAAAAAAATGCTACAAATGAACTTATTTATAAAACAGAAATAGAGTCACAGATGTGGAAAACAAACTTATGGTTGGAGGGGAAGCAAGGAGAAGGATACATTGGAATTGACACATACACACTACTATATTTAAAATAGATAACTAATATACCTACTATATAGCACAGGTAAGTGTACTCAGTACTTATAATAACCTATGTGGGAAAAGAATCTAAAAGCAGTAGATATAGGTATACCTGATTCACTTTGCTATACAGCAGAAACTAACACAGCATTGTAAATCAACTATACTCCAGTAACAATTTTTAAAAAGAAGGAACAAAAAAATATATTAACTTGTATTTTTATTTCTTTTTGCATATTAAATAATGGGTAAACATTAGGAGAAAAAAAAATTTAGACAGTTAATTTCTTAAAACAAAGTAGATTCAGAGAGCGTTTTCTATTCTAGTTTGCCCTGCAAGAGATTAGAATACTAGAGACATTGGCTGCTGGCGTGTCTGCTACGACCAGTAGTGTTTAGTGAGGGCAAGTGGTAGGACTTCCTAATGTCTCCATTTAAAAACAAACAGAAACCAGAACCCTGGCCCACGTGGAACAGTGGGAACTCAAAAGGATAGGTCCTGTCTCCTGGATCACAACTCATTCCATCCACAAAGAAGTCTTTTGATAACAGAGACTTCAGTTTCACTTCATAAGGTAAGATTAACTGCATGTTAATTTAAGTGGGCTTTAGCTACTACAGATCATTTGGCTAAGATACAGAGTGTGCAAAATAGGGTTTAGTGTCCTTAGAAAACCCTGCTCTCAAGGTTGGCCTTGGCTTGCATCTGGGAACGTGACTGGTAAACAAATCCCTGTGCTGTTATCAGACTTCCCTTCATGATAAGGGTGCTTCATTGTCCTTGGACCAGGAAAAGAATAAGCTTTATGCAGGCTGTCCTCCTGCTTTCCTTTGTCGAGTCTGGAATTTTGGTTCATGTTGGTGGTGGCTACTTACATGACTAGCCCCAGTTAAAAAACCCTTGGGTGCTTAGTATCTAATGAGCTTCACTGGTAGACAACACTTCCATGTGTTGCCACCACTGGTTGCTGGAGCACATCCTGTGTGGCTTTCTGGGAGAGGACTCTTGGAAGCTTGCACATGGTTTCCTCCAGACCTCATTCCTGGCAACTTTGCTCAGTTTATTCTGCATCCAACTGGAATAAGACTTAGCTGGCAGTGCAGCCATATGCTGAGTCTTGTGAGTCCTTCTAGCTAATCATCAAACCTGGAGTTGGTCCTGGGGTTGCCAACAAACAGGGCTTCTCCTATCCAGACTGGCTGATAAATAATCTGCCCTTGGCTCAGTTCCTATATTAGTATCTCTTCTCCGGACCAGATGGGTGAACTTTCCTTTTGTGGTTTACCTTAGATATGAAAAATCCTAACCACCTGTCACTTAGATAGGAATCCTTAATTCAGGATAATTTTCCCCAAGGCTGGACTTTGTGCTAAGTAGCTTCAGTTGTGTCCAACTCTTTGAGACCCTATGGACTGTAGCCCACCAGTCTCCTCTGTCCATGGGGATTCTGCAGGCAAGGATACTGTCGTGGATTGCCATGCCCTCCTCCAGGGCATCTTCCCGGCCTAGGGATTGAACCTGAGTTTCTTAGGTCTCCTGCATTTGTAGGCGGGTTCTCTACCACTAGCGCCACCTGGGAAGCCCAAGATTTGACTTTAAAAGAGATCAAACTATTCTAAAGCCTCAGTTTGTCAGCTTTGTCAATTAGCAATCTTTCTCAGCAGTTCTGCTTGCCATGAGAGCTGCCATCTCAGGGCCAGTACCCCTCGTGTGGCCTCTGGTACTGTATCTGAGAAAGAGGACGCCAAGGCAGCGCTTGCTCTGTGGTGAGGGGACAGGAGAATCGGGAGCCCAGTGACTCTGGCACCCGCGCTTGATCTATTGAATGGTTTCTAGAGTGTCCTCCTTGGACACAGCGCCAGGCCTGTGTCCTTTGGTCACCGAAGGCCTGCGATCTAAGTGGTAAGTTACTGGCAATTCTTTGCAGGAAAAGTCTGCAGTTGACTGCTATATTTGTGAAAGATATGGGTATGAAAAGTGGCCAAGGGAAAAAAGTGAATTTTATATATTTCCTCAAATCAGGAAAACTAGGTATTTCCAATCCTGCTGGTCACCATCAGTAGATGCCGGTTACTTTACAAGCCAAGCTCGAAGAGAAGCTAATTAGTTACATCCTTCTAGAACTGAAAAAAAAAAAAAGGTCTGGATCCTGGATCTTGCCTCTTGGAGTGTGGGATCTCTCTTAGAATGTCCATGGGATTTTTCAAACAAGAATACTGGAGTGGGTTGCCATTTTCCTCTCCAGGGGATCTTCCCAACCCAGGGATTGAACCTGAGTCTCTTGCATTGCAGGCAGATTCTTTACTAACTGAGGCACCAGGGAAGCCCCCTTAGAATTTGTGCAGTATGGTGCTAAAATTCTACATGCAAGAAACCTATATTTTAAAAAAATGGGTTTCCTTTCCCCCAGAGGGTTTTTTTTATCTTTTTTTTTTTAGAAGACAGACAAAATTGACTTCTTTAATCTCAAGTCTCTGGGACTCCTGTACCTTTCAAGTTTTACTTTTCAATACAGAAAGGCACATGTTACACTTTATAGCTTAGTCTCCATTAGCTGCCAGTAAAGGGGCTTCCCTGGTGGCTCAGAGGTTAAAGTGTCTGCCTGCAATGCGGGAGACCTGGGTTCGATCCCTGGGTCGGGAAGATCCCCTGGAGAAGGAAAAGCTGTCAGTAAAGGTCAGTAAATACTAGATAGATAGATGATAGATAGACAGATGGAGAAGGCAATGGCACCCCACTCTAGTACTCTTGCCTGGAAAATCCCGTGGATGGAGGAGCCTGGAAGGCTGCAGTCCATGGGGTCCCCAGGAGTCGAACACAACTGAGCGACTTCACTTTCACTTTTCACGTTCATGCATTGGAAAAGGAAATGGCAACCCACTCCAGTGTTCTTGCCTGGACAATCCCAGGGACAGGGGAGCCTGGTGGGCGGCCATCTATGGAGTCGCACAGAGTGGGACATGACTGAAGCGACTTAGCAGTAGCAGCACCAGATAGACAGATAGATAGTTATATGGACTATTATTATACCATTCTGGTCTCTGGTTTCAATTTGCCTTTTGAAATTTCTATTCCATGTACCTAACATAATCATTTTGGGAGATCTGAATATCAAGACTATTGAGGTATGATTGACCTACAGAAAGCTGGACGTATTTAATATACATAATTTGGTGAGTTTGGAAGTATACTTCCATGAAAACATCACCACAGTATATGCTATAAACGTATCCATCGCCTCTAAAAGTTCCCTCCCATCTTTATCATCATCATTAGTTTTATTTTGTGGTAAGGACACAACATAAGATCTACCTTCTTAGCAAATTAGTCAAACAAATAACAAAGCTTCAATTATGCAAGATAAATGAGTTCTAGAGACCCACTGTACAGCATAGAGCTTATGATTAACAATCATATTAATATTAATGTTTTGAGTAAAATAAATCCCACTAAGGAGCCCTGGAGCTGACTAAAGGTGTGCACTTGGTGTAATGTGCCCAACCTAAGAGAAGACCCATATTCTATGACGTTTGGGGAGCAGTTCATTTCAGTTTTCAATCTCAGCCTCAGTTGCCTCCAAATTTGCTCTCCGAAGCCCTCTGTTTTTAATCCTCCATGATATGCCTGCTCCAGTCTGTGTGTGTGTGTGTGTGTGTGTGTGTGTGTGCACGTTCAGTCATCTCTGACTCTGCGACTCAATGGAAAACCACCTTAAATCTTTTTGGGAGAGCCATAATATAAATAAACAAAACCCATCCGATAGATCGTTACCCCTGATTCTGAAGTTTAATGTAAATATAAACATTTGCAGCTGGAGTCATTTCCACAGTTAACTCATTTTTCACTTGTGATCCAGCTTCTCAATAAAGCTTTGATCAACTTGATTCAAACCAAACAAGAAATAGCAACTGATGATGAAAGTCATCTTCTTTTTGGTGGTATTCAACTTAAAGCAAGACAAGGTGAGTGAAAATGTCAATTAATTTAAGTTAAAGTAGGCATGGTGAGTGAAAAGATCAAATAATTTATGTTCATCCATTGAAACCCAATTCAAAATAACTGAATCTTGCATTAAAAGCAATCTTCCAACATAAGTTTCTACTTGCACTAACCAAAAAAGTTTTAAATTCTCTAGAAAATCTATTTTTCTCCTTCTTGAGATGATTATCACAATTCAATCCATAGAGAAGGAACTGGGTGGGAATAAATTAACATTTCAACCCAGCTCAAAATAACTTAATGCAATTATTTTCTACTTTCTCTGCCATGGGTGCCACCTCTATGCAACCTATGTGTAAATAAAAGTTTTCTCTTATGCTGTAAATTGTATCCTGCTGTAATTGGACACCTCTCTAATTAATCTTCTCAGGAGACATGCAGTGAGCAAATTCTTGCTTTGCTCAGTTGTTGCCAAGAGCACTGCAAGGCTTTCACTGGCATCAACTATGCCTTACAAGGGCACTTGGGGAAAGATCAGGCTTTGTACGTGACATGAAACACCACGGAGTACTGTTCAGCTTACACACTGAGCTTCTTCCCTTACACACTGAGATTCTTCCTCCCAAAGTAAAAAGTAGAAACTTTTTAACATAGTGTTGGTTTAACACATCACCAAGGAAAGCATACAAGTGAGAACAGTCTTGAAAATACATTTGTAGAGCTTACTGTTGGTAAACTTATGTTCCCATTGTTATGTAAATCACAGCCAAATCCATAACAGGGTAGCCTCTCCAGGTGTGTGCTGAGATTTAGAAGTCATCTGACATCTAAGGTAACAGAACCATGTGAACTCAAGATTTCAATAGGTGAGAAACGTGCTGGAATTAGTTAATTGATTTTTTTCGACTATTTTTTTTTCATAGGCACTAGATCTGTAGAAAAAGATTTTCTGCCCTTCTAGACAAGTTCATGAATTCAGAAGAAATCTCCTTCTCTAAGATGTGGGCTCATGACAACCTTGGTACCCCAACTAGCTGTCTCAGGCAGTGTTGTGAGAACAGCTAATTGGCAGATTCCCAACTCAAGAAGTGAAACTGTCTTCCCACCCACAACCATTCCTATGTGTTCTGAAAATTTTTAGAAGATAAAAGAGAGGAGAAAAACATCAGGAACATCACAACCCAAAGAGATCCAGTTTAATACATAAAATATCTCCAGTAAAGAATGTAGCTTCTTCCTCCCAAGCCAGCTCTTCAGGGCATAGACCCAACAGTGGCAAGGTGTGTGGTATCTGATTCATTTCTAGAATTTCTCCCTTAAGAAAAACACCTATTCTTTCTCAAAAGAAACCTAATGTTTGATAAACATTGATTATTCATAATTCCTGTTGCTCAGTACAGGACCAACTTAGCACAGTGGTTCTGTGCGGGCATGTTCAGGCGTGTCTGACTCTTTGTGACCCCATGGACTGTAAACAGCCAGGCTCCTCTCTCCATGATATTTTCCAGGCAACAATACTGGAGTGGGTTGCCATTTCCTCCTCCAGGGGATCTTCCCAACCCAGGGATAGAACCCGTGTCTCCTGAGTCTCCTGCGTTGGTAAGCAGATTCTTTACCACTGAGCCACCTGCGAAGCCTATGATCAATCATTTATGATCAGTTCAGTCGCTCAGTCGTGTCCGACTCTCCGTGACCCCATGAATCGCAGCACGCCAGGCCTCCCTGTCCATCACCAACTGCCGGAGTTCACTCAGACTCACATCTATCGAGTCAATGATGCCATCCAGCCATCTTATCCTCTGTCGTCCCCTTCTCCTCCTGCCCCCAATCCCTCCCAGCATCAGGGTCTTTTCCAATGAGTCAACTCTTCGCATGAGGTGGCCAAAGTACTGGAGTTTCAGCTTTAGCATCATTCCTTCCAAAGAAATCCCAGGGCTGATCTCCTTCAGAATGGACTAGTTGGATCTCCTTGCAGTCCAAGGGACTCTCAAGAGTCTTCTCCAACACCACAGTTCAAAAGCATCAATTCTTCAGCGCTCAGCTTTCTTCACAGTCCAACTCTCACATCCATACATGACCACAGGAAAAACCATAGCCTTGACTAGACGGACCTTTGTTGGCAAAGTAATGTCTCTGCTTTTGAATATGCTATCTAGGTTAGTCATAAACTTCCTTCCAAGGAGTAAGCATCTTTTAATTTCATGGCTGCAATCACCATCTGCAGTGATTTTGGAACCCCAAAAAATAAAGTCTGACATTGTTTCCACTGTTTCCCCATCTATTTCCCATGATCAAGCAAGCCCTAAACACTGATCATGAACAGTGTTTTATTAACAAAAAGGAAAATTAAATATACAAGGCTGGATATTATCTGACTCTTGTGAAATTTGAAGTGTAAGATTTCTTTGTGCTCACTGTCATATAATTCAGGAATGGCCACAACCTGGAAAGTCAGTAAAAATCTGGAATGGAGATTTTTAGAAACTCAAAAGTGAATTAAATGTAGAGTGAATTAAATGTAAAATTATAAAGATACTTCAGTACATTGATACTCCAAATCCAAATGACAAAAGACAGGGAGAATGTAAATTGCATAAAACTTTTATTATTTATTAGCAGTGTATTCTTCTACACCTTAAAATAGAACAAAATATATTTTCGAAGGTAAACTATTCATAACAAACTACATGTCAATCTTTATTACTGGAGTAGAATCACTTTGCTATATACTTTCTATATTATACACATATTCTTCTTGATTTGTCTATGTATGTACATGTGTATAAATAATTTTAAGACATACCCATGTAGATACATATGACTAATATACACATATAATTATGGAAAATTTACAGTAGTCAATTTTACAATCACTTAGTAGCTGCACACAATTAGTGTTCACAGAACTACAACTGTCTATATGGTTCCCTTTCCCCCACTCGTCAAATATCATCTGAATTACTTTTCACTGATAATTTTGAAATAATACTATCATTTTCCTATACAATTAACTGATCATTTTTTACAATAACTCATAATAAAATATTTTACTATTTTAGCTTTAGAAAAGGTATACAATTTAATTCCACTTAATTTTTGATTCCTAAAACATACAATTCATTTTTTTCATCAGTTTAGTGCAATTATTTGGTACTGCAGTTTTTGAAGGTTAACGAACCTGAGTCAAACATTCATTTAAATGCCTTTTTTAAAAAGTAAGACACAAACAAGATGTTTTGCTGAAGCATGTATAACAGCCTCAAGGTACCCCCTTCTAATAAATACCTGATAAATAACTCAATGTGTTGAGAGTAAAGCACTTCATACGAATCCACCGGACTGCCTGAGTAGTCCATTCTTGAGCAGCACGGAAGACAATGAGATCTAATACTCCCCAGCTCCCCATGGAAAAAAGGTTTACAGGCTTCTGGACCCTAAATGTAAGCTTACACTTACAGGAAAGGACTGTGAAGTACCTGGAGTCCCTTCATTTTCACGTTAGGTTTCAGATATGCTAGCTTGTGTGCCAGGGGTTTTGTGATCTGTCTTAAACTTGTTTCCTTTATTAATACAGAAAACTACTTAGCAGCATCCTTTGAATCTTCTTTGCTGATTTAAAACTTGCCAGACCATGTGTGAATACAAGCAAAAACCTCGTACCAAAATCAAAATATTCCAATTGGATTAAGAATTCTTTTGTGAGAAGGAAAGAAGTAAAAGCATTTGGACTGTTGAGTCATTTCATAGAGAAAAATTATGCTTTCAAGGAAAAACATTCAGTGAATTTTGATCTTCAACTGGATGTTAAATTTTGTTAAAACCTCCAAAGATGCAAAACTAAATGGCTCAGCAACAAAAACAAAGGGAAAAGAAATGATCTTAATCAGCCGTATCAAACAATTGTACTCTTGCTAAGAGATAAACCTGGATAAACTTATTAAGTTAGACTGACTTCCCAAAAGAATGAATTGATGTGCCATATTCATAGTGGAAACATACAAATCACTTTCTAAAAACTTTCTCCTTTACTTTTTCTTAATAAAGAGGAATTATTTATTCATTGTAGATAAAACCATACTAAATAAATTCAAAATACAAATTTTTGGTAGGAAACAGCAAGAAAATCTAAGTCAAAATATAGTCTAGTTTTTACATAATTTTATATGTTTATAAATTTATCAAAATATTCTTTTAAAGTTCACAATACATACATAATATAATACTGTACATGTAAATGTAATCACAAATGTATTTCCAAAATACATTAAAAATAACCTTCCAAAATACCAAATTCAACATGAAAACTGTCTTAAAAAGTTGACATCTCCATAAACATAGTTTCAGTGCATTTAGAGTAGTCATTAACCAGAGTTTTCTGGTTACAAGTCTCATGAAGGTCTTATCTGAGTGCTCTCTTTAATTTAAGGTAAAAAGGCAGAGATATCCTTCCAGCAAGCAGTTGTTTTCCCTCTACACTGCTCATCCAGATGCGGAACTGCATGAAAGAGTGGAACAGCTTTCACCGGAGTGGCAAGGCCTTAGTAATGAACATATTCAGACTGAAGGGACTGTGCGGGGAGAGACATAAACTGAGGTTAAGTTCCATCACACACAAAACTTCTCCTGCATCATGCAGCTCTTCCCTTCAACACAAAGCAGTTGGATCTGTTATATAAAGGATATGTGAAACGAACTAAGAAAAATAGAAAAAGATGAGAGAAACAAAGGATTTGCTAAAAATGAGATATTCAATTATTCTTCAAGGTAAAGTGATTACAAGAAAACTTTATATTTTAAAAGGCTTACTAATTTAGTACTAGTGATTAAAAATTAAGTATTATTTGGAAGTTGATAGGTAGCATTCAACTCACTTCTACCTTTGGACAATACTATTGAATTTTACTCAAAAGCATTAAATGACATTTGAGACTAAATTGAAGATTATTAAAGTATATTTAAGGAATATATATTTTTTATTTCAACACATATAAAATGAAGTTTAATGCTTCTAATGCAGTAGAATTAGCCATCATTTAAAAGTAAGACTCCTTAAGAATGTTCGAATGTTATAAATACCTTATAAATTCTTTCCACTTAGGGGGACACAAAGCACTTCTAGCTTTGAAATTTGATCTTAAGACCCAAAAAGCTTTTGTGCAGAAGAGTCTTGCAGTCATAACATAATAAACAGGGGCAAGTTTCAAAAACATAAACACAGTTTTTCCCATATCACATTAGATAACAACATATAAAAGGAGCATGCTTGGGATATGTAATCAGAATGCACTGATAACAGACATAAGCCAGGGAAAGATAGAGAGGTACAGAAAAATCCGCCAACAGTTTTTGAGCATCAAACAGCAGTTAGAAGAAACATAACATTAAGAATTTTTGCACAATTCTAATCAAATACCTTAGAAAAACAAAGCTTACTTGATTTGCTACCAAATGCCCTCTTCTGTTCCTCCAATAAATATTTTGCAAATTTATCTGCAGCATTTTATTAATAGGTCATCAGTTCTGAGACCAGTCCATTTTTTGATAGTATAGGTATCAGTAAAAAAAAAAAAAGAATCTGTTCATTTTGCAAATAATTTATGAAAGGATTCAAACTATCTTTGATTAGCTTCAAAATCTCAGTGAATTTTATATCCTACCAACATCCATTTACTATTGTACGTAAGAATCTATCAACACCATGAGTCAAAAGTTATGGTCCCTGACCTCAAAGGGCAAAAGACCACGCTGTCACACAGACATAAAGTGAAAAGACAAATGTGCCAACATTAAGCAATAATATACACAGAGTAAGAGTAACACTGTTCACAAGCAAAGGATTAGGCAAGGAGTGGAAAGGGAAGGTTGAGTAGAGGGTAGGTGTGTTCTCAGGCTGTAAGTTTCAAAGAGGTTAAAGGTCAAGAGTATTAGGAAAAAAAGGAAAAGGCTTGGCAAAATGACTAAAGGATGTAGTTTATGTAAAGGCTTCAAAACAGGAGAGATGATCAAGACTTAGGGTACTATATTGTAAATACATCTGAATTTAGAGAATAAAAGAGAAAGTCCAGTGAAACCGGTCCAATGCCTTGAAGCCCATTTAACTTGTAAGACAACAGCTGCCAACCTAGCATTTAGAGCTTAAAAGTGGACTATCATTTTTCTAGGTGCTTTATCCCAGTTTTTTCTGAAATCTGGCCAGTAGGCCATGAGGGCAGAGCCACAAGGTGTTTGTAGCTGCAAAAATGCCACATATGCAGGTTATACATTGGCCAATGTTTTCTTGGCAATATTTTAACTTTCACTTTTGTTCTAACTAGAAAGTTACTCATGTTATCACTAGCAGAAATTATAAAGCTCCTGTGATTGCTTGAAAATTTACAACAAAGTTGTTTTTGCAAGTATCTTAAAGTTTTATCAACTCTCAATAAATAGAGATACAGCAAACGAACAGATGCTAGACAAGTGACCTTTGTGAAACTAACTTTCTTCCAGGGCAAAGTGTTTTATACATGCATCAATATATACATAAAAAATATGTCTGTACATATATTTACATGATTTATGGAATCATGATATACACTGAACTGAAAAATGGAAACATTTCCCAGAATATTAAGGATTTCAATCATTCACGTGAAGTATATATTCATTAGTCTTCTGTCATGCTGGTTAATTCATTCAACAATGACTGAATATCTGTAGTATGAATACATTAGGTACTGTGGGATAAAAATATGATACCAAAGTTCTCAAAACCAAACCAAACATATTCCATGGTTTCTTTATATGGTGTAAATAAAGTTAAAAAAAAGAGAGATCTGTAAAACAGGTTTAGCACATCATTCTGACATCAATGTTTTGTAACAAATTAACTCCTCTTCATTTTCAGTCTAAAACGAAAATCTTAATGGAAGTGGACTTAGGGAAGGAAGAGAACTGTTAAAATCTACATGACCTATCCACCTGAAAAAAGTATAACTAGTATTTCAAGGCCTGTTAACTGGGGGGACAAGAGTGACAATGACATTTAGATTTCAAGCACTACATGTTTATATGATGAGGTTGTATTCAGGGTATCTGGTTCATCTGCTTTCTAAATGTACATGTATCCTAAAGCTATTAATGTTCCAGAAAACACAATAGCCAGTTACTAGCATTTTTAATTTTTACAGTAAAAATGTAAATGCATCATGTACTGTAGAAACAATATCATTATTGATTTTATTGTTCAAAAGATAGACTAACTGAAGTACAACTAACTGGAATTCTTGATAAATTAGATATGCTACAGGTCAATTATTCTGTAAAAGATACTTATTGAGTACTTTCTACATACTAGGCGCAATTCTAAACATCTTATGTGTGTTAGCTCATTAAACGCTCTGAACAGCTCATTTTAGAGATGGGGAAACTGAGGAACAAAACATTAAAGCAACTTGCCTAAGATCATGCAACCAGGAAGGAATTTGAACTCCAGCAGTCTGGCTACAAAGCCCAAAGTCTATGCTTCCACAATGTAATGCCTCAAGACACTTTAAGCATTTGTCCTGTGATTCAGTCCTTATCAACTGAACATTCTCTATCACCTGACACAGACAAAAAATGAGTAGGGTATGAGCCTGAGCAAGCAAAGAAATATTAACAGACCAAAGAGAATATACTATTTATTACTGTAAATAAGATTTTTAAATGATTTTCCATAGGACTGAACCCAAAAGCATTCTCAGTAATACTCCATAAAGAAATTTTATTAGAACGCCCATGTTTAAATATTCTGATTAAAGTTTTAATTCGGCCTTGCCAATTTTTATCATTACCATAAGGATACCTAATCAATCTGAAATACGTAACAACAAAAAGTCCTCAGCAAAGACAAAGAAATGATTACAAAGGAAGGGAGACCTGAGGTGTAAATATTATTTTACAAAGTAGCACTTATTTAAATAACCAAGAGATTTTAATTTCTCATATAGAAAATTCAAGTTCATGTGCCCATTGAGTTCAATAGGGTTTAGTGAGTTAAGACTAGATCAAGTTTAGCATGATTATATAGTATTTTTACAGTATGAATACCGTAAATGAATAATATAGCAATATCCAGCCTGCAAATGAAGGACAAAATTACCTCACATTGCAGCCCCCCAAATTTTTATGTCAAAATATAAGCTTCCATCAAGAATTCTTGCTCTGAAAGCAGTTGGATTTGACACAAAACATAGTGTTAGGTAAGGAGATCAAGACAATTTGTTCTGTTCTGGAAATGTGCTACTAATCTGTTTTGGCAGATGTAGGTAGTGACTTTTAAAAATTTAGCTACTCTGGAGGAGTTTCTTTTTTAAACAGCCCAGTTATCTAATCATGGTAGAAAAATATCTAATAATTATAGATATAAATACTATACAAATAGTTAACAAATAAAACTATAATTTGACTATCAAAACCAGCAAAACATAACGAATAATTAAAGTTAAGGTCTTTGCCAGCAAAACAGTGCAATAATGTCTTAAGGTTCAAACAACTTGAACCAAAGGACCCTATGATCTGGTGTAGGTCAAAATCGCCACATGCTTTTGGCACACTTCTTTCTTGCATTTCCCCATTTTCCCAAGTCCCTTAAGGAAGAAAAAAATAATCTACCAGTTACCCTGGTTTGAGTTCTAACTACCCAGGCAAAAGCACCTACAAGGAAAAAAGTGATTTCACACTTTGCCATACATCTGAAACTAATCAATAAATCAACTATACTCAATTTTTTAAAAAGTGATTTGTTTTCATGGTATCATTGATAATTAAAAGAAAAAATACATTTGGCAATATGGTATCATATATATAAGTCCAGTATTTTAAGATTTAGTGAACAAATGAGGAAAAAAATAAACACTGGGTAAAAATAAGTTTATCTATAACTGCCTCTATACTCCTGGGCTTTTTATGGCTTTGCAATGGAGTTTCCAGTTGTAGTGCTTGTAAATTAGCAACACACAAAATGCATGCATTGATACATATTTCCACAAACGTGATTTCACACACCAGCAGCAGAAGCACAGCTGAATAATGTTTTATTGGCATCATATTAACACAAAAAGGCTATGCTCTGTGATAAAATCAGCTTTGAAAGAAGTGTAAGCATTTTTCTATAGTGTTCTCTAAGCACATCAGGGACCCAAAGATTTAACAATCTGATTTTGGTTAACTAAAATGCTATATAACTATTCTTTCACCTTCCTACATAACTTTTAATAGATCTTTTTTCTGGAGGAACTTAATATGTGCTCTTCAACAATCATAAAGAGCTCAATTGTTAGGTGACAGATTGTTGACACCCAACTTGACTCAGCCAACCATCGCATGAGTTTTCAGTTCATCTGAACACCAAAATTATATTGATGCAAGCTTGGTTAAAATGTATTTTCTCTTATTTTAGTAAAGTCACATTTCTAGAAAAAAATAAACTCTCAGATTACTGTGTATTAAAGCTAATGCTGAAACTTTGTTTGCTTGCTATTAGTGCTTCCTGGGCTTGCAATAATAATGGGCCCCTAATTAGCCCTCTGCTTAACATGTGTGAACCTAGATATGCTAACCAATGTTTAGTTCAATAAACATTTATTAGGCGCTTTCTATACTTTGGAACCTGAGAAAACAAAGATGCCTCTGAGAAACTTTAAAGCCAGCAGAAGAGAGAGAGAATCATATACAGCTGATTCTCTCGGGAAACCCGGGGCAGGGGCTGGATGGGGGTTGTGAACAAAATCCTATAAGACATGAAAAGGTATTCTGCCTGAATACCTGGGTCACAAATGCCTTATCGAAAAGAAAACTAGTGAGCCAGGCCAGGAAATATATAACCAAGCAGAGACAGGTGGAAAAGCAGAGTAAACCACCTGCGCTAGGACTCGGCAGGAGGCAGAGCTTGAGTCAGGATTCTGGCTGGAGTTGCTGAAGAAGAGCCGGTGGGGAGGCACGTGGACTGATGGAGAAGGGCCCCGAAGGCAGACCAGGGGTCCAGATCAGACCCTGTCTGTGAAGTGGAGATAGTGAATGATTCTGAACACAGGAATAGTTTGATCAGCTTGTCTCAGAAATCTAGCACAGCAGCAAAATAGAGGAAGGAAATTTAAAGGGCCATTTCAATAGTCCATGGAGACCTCGATGAAGGCAGCAGTGCTGACAATGGACAACAAAATACAGATATTTCAAGGGAAAACTGCTAGGACTTAGTGGCTGGACGTGGCTGAAGGAAAGGCAGAAGCAGCGTCAAAGACAATTCCAAATTTCTAGCTTGGATGACTGGATATACAAAGATACAATCAGTTAGCCAGGAAACAAGAGGAGGAGAGGACCAATGAAGGAGCATGTATTCTCCCCTAGTATTGCCTAAGGGAAGGTAGAAATGTAAGTCCAATGCTCAGGACATGATTACTCACACACAGAAGTGGACCAAGGTCAGAGACAGGAAAAAATCATAAAGGGGCAGATGGACAAACAGGTACCTATTTAATGGGAAGGGGAGGAGAAACAGGAAAATAATATTCCAAAACTCAAAATGGACCAAAATAATAGGAGAAAAGAGTGGTCAATACTGTCAAATGCTGCACAAAGACGAAGAAGAATGAAAACTGACAAGAGGTCATCAGATCTGGTTTAAAGAAGTCAGTGGCAGCCAGTGGAGAAGACTCACACAAGGAGGGGGTGGGGCGGGGCGGGGAGGAGGCGTGCACATGCCTTTCTTGTCCAAGTCTGGCCATAAAGAAGACACTATGAGAGGTGGCAGAACTGAGGGAAGCAATTGGTAAGACCGGCCTGTACCTGATTGCAGGTGAAGAGACAGGCAAATAGGGTGTAAGAGACTGGAGACATAAGAGAGCAAGGCTGTGCACAGGCCAACTCCCAGAAACAGTCTGCAAAGAATAGCTCAGGTTCATGGAGTTACCACTGAAAAAGAGTAGAGCTTCTGTTTTTGAAAAGGAATAAAAGGACAAGTCAAATGCAGATATACTTTGAGGTAGTAAAGAGAACACTTAAGGAGAATTATTCCTGAAAAATTATATGTTCTCAGCCTCTGGAAGTTGGAGGATTTGTGCTGATGAAGAATGTGAAAAAGTTTTGGAGTAGTCAATGACTCATTGGAAAAGACCCTGATGCTGGGAAAGATTGAAGGCAGGAGAAGGGGATGACAGAACAAGACAGTTGGATGGCATCACCGGCTCAGTGGACATGAGTTAGAGCAAACTCTGGGAGACAGAGGACAAGGAAGCCTGGTGTGCTGCGGTCCATGGGGCCCCGAAGAGTCGGACACAACTCAGCGACAGAACAACAAATGCAGGGAAGAGAAAGGAAGCCAAGGCAGGCCAAGTGAACTCATCGTGAGCACTGAAGGGTCTGGGTAAACTAGAAATTTATTTGAAATGGAATCAGTTGACAGTCATGAGATTTTCTCCAGCATAGCTCAGAAGAGACTGTAAGCAAACAGGAGATGGTTGAACCAATCTAATTTTGGAGGCTAGTGATGACGTGGCTACAGAAAAAAAGTTCAAGCGGAAAAGAGAATGTTGGAAAAAGGAAGCAGAAATGACTATGTGGGTTACAGAAGGAAGTAAACAGAAAGGGAACAGGCAGGGGTCATAAAGAGGTCATGGGGAGGAGTCAGTGGTAGGGGGTAGTAAACGTTTGAGAGGAGCCTTATAGAATCCAAGATATCAGAAGCAATGCTCTAAGCAGTAAGAAGGTCTATGAAATGGAATTCCAAATGAATATAAACAATGATCACAGGAGCTAAGGAAGCAGCTGTGAGACTGAACAAGTCACTGCCTCTTTGAGTCTTGGTTTCCTCATCTGTAAATGATGGGTTAAATAAATACGATGATGGACCTCCCTCATAGTTCAATTGGTGACGCATTCACCTGCAATGCAGGAGACCCTGGTTCAATTCCTGGGTTGGGAAGATGAGGTATAAGCACTGCAGCTAATACAATGTGAGGTACATAGGAGGTAATCAATAATCACTGATGATGATAAGGATTAGAAAAATGTTACAGTTGTCATGAATGCTGGTAGAAGCTTGGTAGCTAAAGAGTAAAGCTGGGACTTTCCTGATGGTTAAGACTGTGCCTTCCAGTGCAGGGGGTGTGGGTTTGATCCCTGGTCAGGGAGCTAGGATACCTTGCAGCCCAAAATCCAAAACATAAAACAGAAACAAGTCAATAGAGATTTTTTCAATGGTCCACATCAAAAAATCTTTAAAAAAAAAAAAAAAAAGGTAAAGCCAAACTCCTCAATATGATGGTATTAGGAAGTAGAGCTTTGGGGAGGTAATTAGGTCATGAGAACAGAGATTTCATGAATGAGATTGGCATTGTTATAAAAGGGACTCAGAGCTTCGTCACCCTCTTACAGTTACGTGAGGATACAATGAGAAGATGACAGTCTACAGCCCAAAAGAGAATACTCACCTGAACCTGAACACACTGGCCCCCAATCTCTGACTTTCAGCCTCCAGAACTGTGAGAAATAGACTTGTTGTTTATAGACTGCTGCTGCTGCTGCTGCGGCTGAGTTGCTTCAGTCGTGTCCGACTCTGTGTGACCCCATAGACGGCAGCCCACCAGGCTCCCCCATCCCTGGGATTCTCCAGGCAAGAACACTGGAGTGGTTTGCCATTTCCTTCTCCAACGCATGAAAGTGAAAAGTGACAGTGAAGTCACTCTGTCGTGTCCGACTCTTAGCAACCCCATGACTGCAGCCTACCAGGCTCCTCCATCCATGGGATTTTCCAGGCAAGAGTACTGGAGTGGGGTGCCATTGCCTTCTCCATATAGACTGCTAGTCTAAGGTATTTTATTATAGCAGCTGAGCTAACATACTATTTTTTTATATCCTTTCTTTCCACTCTAATAACCTTCAATCAGAGAATGAACCTGAGGATACCAAAGCCCACACAGATGATGACCTCATTAATATCAGAAAGAAGGCTCACAATGGTCTGCAAATAGTGTGTGTATCTAAATAACATCTATGCACATTTAAAGGCATTATTGGGACCATGCTGACCTCAGAACAAATCAATGCTTTGTCAGCTGACATTTCCAAGTCTCCTGGGAAGGGAATAGAAGAATACCAATGCTCAAAGAAAGCCGAAGATGTGGTTCAATACTGAGACCGAGCTCAAGATCTCGACAGTATTAGTACTTCTTGGCTGAAAAACTGCATCAAGTTTAAGGCAATGCCACAGGTGGATGAACCAGAGCCGGTTACACAGAGTGAAGTAAGTCAGAAAGAGAAAAACAAATACATATATTAATGCATATATATGGAATCTAGAAAAATGGTACTGATGAATCGATTTTCAGGGCAGGACTGGAGATGCAGACGTGGAGAACGGGCTTGTGGACACAGCAGGGGAAGGAGCGCGTGGGATGAACGGAGAACAGCAGTACTGGCAGATATACGCTGCCATGGGTAAAACAGAGCCAGCAGCAAACAGCTGCCTAGCACAGGGGGCTGAGCTGGGCACTCTATGACAACACAGCAGGGTGGGAGAGGGAGGAGGGGCAGGGAGGCTCAAGACAGCGAGGACACATGTATACTTATAGCTGATTAACCTTGTTGTACAGCAGAAACTAACACAACATTGTCAAGCAATCGGCCTCTAATTTAAAATGTTTTTAAAAGACTGAGTTAGGAAAACCATTGGCAAGGCTAACACAACAAAGAAGATGAGGAAGCAACAGAATAGAGAAGAACGGGAAAATTCCAAGAGACAGTGAATGACCATGACATAATCTGAAGCATCACCAAGAGACTAATCTTAAAATGTTGGAAGATCAGCACGTAAGTGAATAACAAAGCTTAGTATCAGCTACTACTTAATAAAAATTTTAGAAGTCATAAAAAAGATTTTAATAGGCGAAACCCAAAGCAGCTTTCAAAAGAACCTTATTGTAGGACTACTTATCTCACATATGTTTATATATTCTAGAAGTCAATACAATAAAAGCTTGTAATAAAAGGCTGTTCTCATAAAGCAAAAATTAATGTAACCCCCGACACAGAAGTGATAAAAAAATTTTGTTGCCAACATGAATATATATAGTTTTATTAAAAAACATTATTTTACAACTCCTCATGCTCAAGTATTATTAAAAAATGTTTCCTAAAGACCGTAATTTTTCCTCAGTAGGTAAGTATCCATTTATAAAAATAAATATACTATTTAAAATTCATAATAAAAATGTTAGTTGTTGGTCATATATTATTTAATGTATCTGTACTATTATGGGCACTGAAATGCAGGTCATTATGAAAAGCATAGAATATACCCAAGGACAATTGTTGAAGTACGGACTGGGGACAGCAGACAGGGCTCAAACTGGGCTCCTGCCTTCAGGGTTTCTACCAAGAGCTCCCGTCCCCATGATTGCCAGGATTATCTTCATCAAATCAGATCTGATCAAGTCACTCCTGCTAACGCAGTTCCAGTAGCTCAAAATGCATCTCCTAGTTGGGCTTCAGCTTACTTTTCCAGCCTGATTTTAGGTAACCACCTAAAGCTTCAGCTGCACTTGAACACTCATTGCTCTTAAAACAATTATAGCTACAATTATTGAGCATTATCTATACGCACTATGTAAACTACTTCAGATGACTTATCTCAATTAATGATCACCCCATTACAAAGATTATCATTACCACATTAGCTTTAAGGCCTCACAGGCACACAAACCCCTTTCAAAGCACAGTCATATGTCTATAAAATTTACAAAAATAGTCTGTACTCTTTATCTTAAATAGGTCCCAACAAATTGTTTAAGTTTTAGGACGCACAAAACCTAGTTATGCTCCTGATTATTATTATTCCCATTTACTGAGGCTCAGAGAGGTTACGTAGCTTGCCAAAAGTGAAAATGTAGTCGCTCAGTCGTGTCCGACTCTTTGCGACCCCATGGACTGTAGCCTACCAGGCTCCTCCCTCCATGGGATTCTCCAGGCAAGAGTACTGGAGTGGGGTGCCATTTCCCTCTCCAGGGGATCTTCCCAACCCAGGGATAGAACCCGGGCCTCCTGCATTCCAGGCAGACACTTTAACCTCTGAGCCACCAGGGAAGTACTTGCCAAAAGGAAATGGTAGAGACAAGATTTGAACCCAGGTCTACTTGTCTTTAGAACCTAAGAACCTCAGTACTAAGGTTCTATCTCTGTTCTTGTAGCTCCCATTGCCTGAAATGACCATTCCTCCTCTTCATATTTTCATACTAGATTCCTAGAAGGCTCTTATTCATCTTCCAAAGCCCAACTAAAACGTTACCCCTCCATTACAGCACTTCCTAACCCTTCTTGAAAAAAAGAGATATCCTTTAGATATCCTTCTATTTTAAACACCTATCACAGTATATATATGATATGAAATAATTTTTTTTTAATGCTTTTTGTAGTCAAAGTGATCCAGGTGCAAATTATGGCTCTGCAACATATTTGTGGTACAACCTAGGGCAAAATATTTAAACTCTCAAATCCTCAAGGTATTTATCTTTAAAATGGAAGCAATAATTCTTAGCATAATCATTCATTTAAATATCCAAACATCCATAATATTCAGGAAGTACTTGATGAGCGCCTACTATAAGCAAGGCACAGAGCATAAAAGAGTAAAAAACAGAGATACCGTCCCTGCTCTCACAAAGTTTACACTCTAGTGGAGCATACAGATAAGTGGACAGATAATTAAAATGCAAAGTGAGAGTCTGAGTATCACAATCAAGACCAAGGCAGGGTGTACAAGGGTTTACGGGGGAAACACGGTGACCTAACCTACACTTGCAGGGTCAGGCAAGGACAAGGCAGATGACTAGCAATTCAGTGGTAAGTCTCTTAAAAATAACATAGAGCAAATATTCAAGACAGATACCTCAAGTAATTTCAATTTAATAAAATACTTCCACCCCACCCACACCATAATCACACGTCCTTCAACTCTTTTAAGATTTGAAAACTCCTCTGAATGTCAAGGAGGGAAAACTGATTTTTTTACAGTAAGTGGGTCAACCCAAATGAAACTTGGTGCATTGTGCTGGTCAGTAGAAACCTCAAGACGAACAGAACAGGCCAAATAAATAAAAATAAAATCTGCTTCTCAGAATTCTGTCACAACCATAAGGATTCCTTAACATTTGTTCTTGTTTTCTGTGTTAAAGCATTTAATGACAGAACAAGGAAATCATTTCCACGTTTTTCTGGGGGCTGAACTGCTGCACAAAGTGAGAAGCAATTGCAGCTTTCAAAAGAGATGCTAATTGCAGCTTTTAAAATATTAGACGCCCTCTAAATACCCGGCAACCCCCGTTCCCTAGGAGTTTCTGGGTCTTTCTTAAAGGTGGGGGAAGGAAACTGCAATCTAGATTTCATTTCCTACCTGAGGATTTAAAAACATTTTTTTGCTGAGTGATATAGTCCTATGCCTTACATCTTCAAAAGCACTGGAAAGAAAGACCATCTTATTTAGACAAGAAACCTTTAACAATTACAAAAGCTGCATTGAAACAATAAAGGGAAAACACTCAACCTCCTATTTTATTCTGCATAAAATGGGAATTTCCATCTTAATTTAGACTTTCTGCCAGCGAGCCAGGTTTTCTAGGCAAAGATGAAGGAAGGAAAATAGGCTCTAAGACACCTACTGTTCTTACTTTCTGGGAGGGTGAGAGGGAGGAAAATGTTGTCCTGCTGGCAATTCTATTTATAAATGCTTTTCTTTACAACAAGGTAACAAATTTAAGAAGAAGAAAAGGGAAGAGTAGCAGCTGCCAACACAGAGTATTACTTTAAATTTCATTATTGGAAAATCACTCTATTCGGGCCAGGAGAGGGATAAGGCACAGGAGGAGAGGTGAAGAAAAGTAACAAAATATGGAATGAAGCCAAAATTAAGTTATACAGACAGAGTGGCTAGAGGGACCAGCATGGGAGCTAGGCAGTCCCCACACTGCCAACAGAAAAGAGGAGAACAGATCCAGAACAAGCAGAATGGTATTCTCATCAAACTACCAATGCTTGTATTGCTACGTATTCAGCTATCTGCCAATTAGGTATTCCTAATTGAATACCAAGCTGATTACCAAGCTAAGCATTCAGCTATAAATGTGGATTACAGCTAAGTCCCCTACATATGAATCTTCGGGTTTCAAACTTTCAAAGATGCAAATGTGCGTTAGCATGTCCAATCACATCAGTTAGTTCACGTGTCTGGCGCATATTGTCCCATGCATGCATCTTCTACAAGGGGTTGTGCTTTCAAGTACTTTACTGAACGGGACTGTATAGGGTACAGTAGTACAGTATCTTTATTTCAAGCCGAGGATGTCCAGAAGCAAGCATAAAAGCAGCGGTGATGTAGCTAGTACTGCTAAGAAGCACCAGGACTTGGAGGCCCAGAGAAAGGACAAAGAGAGACAAGGGGAAGAAGTAATTGAAGAACCGAAGAGATTCACGATGCAGGAAAAGGCAAGGAGATTTTCTTTGAGGAGGCACTGTTAGTTTTTGAGGCCAGGACCCAACCTACAACAGTACAGGAAGGCTGCATCAGCCCTTCAGAATGCAATCTAGTGCCACCGTGTCATCTATGAGGAGACAAAAAGAGCTACTACACACATCACTGGATTGTTTTTTCAAGAAAGCAGATAGAACTGAATCCAACAAGGAAACAGAACCTGTGCCATCAGCGTAAAGGTATGAGTGAAATTGCATCTCGCCCTCTGTCTTCTATTGCTGATTATCTTTCGAGTCTTCCATCTCCCATCTCCCCTCCCTCCTCAGTAATTCTTGTTGCCTGTTTACTTGATGCCAGTATACCAGCGGTACTGTTGTACTGTACCACTGTACTTGCAAGATATGGTGCTGTAAAATTGAAAATGTTTTCTTTATCTTTTGCGTTTGTTTCTTATGTTTGTGTGAAAAGTATTATAAACCTATTACAGTACAGTACTATATAGCTGATTGCATTATTCATAGTTGGGCACCTAAGCTAACTTTGTTGTACTTAGGAACAAACTGGACTCTCAGAAGGAACTAGTTCTTATGTAGGGGACTTACTGTACACGAAACCTTTAGCCACAAAATCTGCAAGATATTCATGTAATTATCTTCATGTGTAACACTTTTTCTAAAAATGGAAAGATTCATACTCTGGTCTAAAAAAGAGGCTGACCCATAATCAGTATATGAAAATATTGACTGAACTCAACTCCTGTTCTGAAGTACATAATTTGTAAACCTAGTTATGAAAATGTAAATATACTTCATTTTCCATCTAATCCCAGTTATAAGGATTTAAGTTTTATTGATACATGGGTACCCATAACTTAGTGGGATTAGAGTCAAATTAAGGGATAGGGTCAGCTGAGGCTATAGTCTATATAGGAATCTAAAGTTGAAAAACATCATTGGGAATAAAATCAGATGGAGAGAATCATATGTGCCAGAAAGGACTGTGGGTGTACAGAGTGGGAAAAAAAACTTCGAAAAGAGGCCTGAGATAGGGATGGGAGTAGTAATGAGTCCAACACACACACACACACACACACACACACACACACACACACACACACACACACACACCCCGCATCTTCACATTAGAAAAGTGGTTTCTAAACTGCCATATAAGGAAAGTGGATCTCCGTAGCTAATACCGTGGGGTATGGGTTTTCACAAAAGGCCCTAAGAGGCCCATTGCTGCCCGCATGTCTCCTCCTCTTCCCTCCCCTGCAAAGATCCACCTCCCCCAGGATAACGTCACTTCAGGCATGTCTGATTCTTTGAGACCCCATGAACTGTAGTCCGCGCCAGGCTCCTCAGTCCATGGGATTCTCTAGGCAACAATACTGGAATGGGTTGCCATGCCCTCCTCCAGGGGATCTTCCTGACCCAGGGATCCAGCCCATATCTCTTATGTCTCCTTCATTGGCAGGTGGGATCTTTACCACTAACGCCACCTGGGAAGCCCCTTCCCAGGGTAATAAAGGCTAAGGAAGTGTCTGAAGAACAGTGGGCATGAGGGGCACAGGACCACAGCCTTCCCAGAACACTAGGGGCTTGCTTGTGCCTGAGTCGAGGCAAGGTTGCATTCTAATACTGATTGACACTGCCTTGTGTGGGATCTATTTCTCCTTCCTATTTTGTCCTCATTCTCTTGAATCAAAACTTGCATTCCCACACATCTCAATTCCCTTTGAAGCAATCAACATATGTGATTAAAGTGATTCTTGACAGGGGGGTGAACCAACAAAATTTTACTTAACTCAGGGAGTTGGTGATGGACAGGGAGGCCTGGCATGCTGCAATTCATGGGGTCGCAAAGAGTCGGACACAACTGAGCAACTGAACTGAATAGGATTACTGGTTAAAAACTGGGCTTGGGGACTGAAATGAAGAACCCATGGGTAAAATGTGTATGGAGAGCCTCATCCTGTCTCTAGAAGAGTGAGAGCTCATTTTAAACATCTTCCTGTTACCCTGCCTTCCCCTCTCCTACATCCCAGGTACCTACCCATAAGCCTTCCTTATCGACACTCTCCATTTGCCATTTAATCAATTCTGGGTCAGTTTCCTGCCAGAAGGTAACATAGTCAAAGGCTTAAATGGTTACTTCTGAGAAGCCGCTGTTCATCAGCACCTTATATGTTTAAATACTCCAAATTCAGTGATATACAATGTAGACAAAGCCGGGATACCACCACAACCACAGCAGATGCTGCCCATCATATGACTCAGCCCCTGACCTTGCATCCTATACTCAGAGTGATTGGAGAATGAGACTGAAAAGTAACTGAAGTCAACAGGGTCCACGATGAAGGGAGTGAAAGCTGCTTCCTTTCCTAGAGACATCACGCACAAAGGAGAGGGAAGAGGAGAAGAAAAAGGAGGAGGAAAGAAAACCAGGTTGAAACTTGGCATTTACTTGAAGAGGAGCCAGCGGAATGTGTGTGCAGAGACAGTTTCATCGCACAGAGGGAGGCATAGATCAGAAGGCTTCCTTGGCGCTATTAAATTTCTTTGGTGGCAGCCTTGGCTGGGAGGGCAAGGCACAAAAGTTGAGCTCAGGGTTCTGAGGGCCAAGAGGGGTGGTCTGCAAACTTGCAGTCCCAGCCAAGGCACAGAAGTCACGTTCAGGTTTCTGAGGGCCAAGAGGTGGTGTCTGCGAACTTACAGGGATTGATCGGCTCAGGAATCTCGCTGAGGAGGAAGACAGGCCAGTGTAGGAGGGCCGCAGGGCGGTGGAGTGCTCCTCGGTGGTCTTAGCGCCGTGGGGGCCCGGCTGACTGCTTGGGGCACCCCCACCGCTGCTGCTACTTCGGCTATACTGGTTGTTGTTGAGCTCAGGGTAATTTCTGGCAGGCGGCTGGGAGCTGCCGTTCAAGAGGTTGGTGAACGGGTTGGCGATGAAACCCATCTTGGAGGGTGATGTGGTCCTTTTGTTCTCTGGATCATCAGCTGCAGCATTCAAGTTCCCTAGAGAACTGGCTAGCCGGGAGTTTATGGAAAAGCTGAATGAAAAACACAGGTGGGGGCGGGGGGGGGGGACATAGACAGCCATGTATACTCATGCAGCGTTCATGTTTGTAAAACACATTAATCAGGACAGTAGGGGAAGGCGATGCAGACAGTTCGGATCAACGCAAATGGTGACAGAATAGTTCTTGGTGATCTTATAATATGTGGCCTTTAGTTATACGTGGCAACTTCCTCTGTCAAAATCAGCTAAGACTCTAGACCAGGCTCACTTTGACCAGAGATCCTGAAATAGAATATGTGGGGGTGCTCTTTGCCCTGAGACAGGAAGTAAATGATAGGACTGTGTAAGGGGAGAGCACAGAGCAGCCCTAAGTACAAGATGTAACTTCTATTAATACATATTCAATCCTATGACTACATCAAACATCCCTGACTAGTTTAGTTCTGCCCCTATGCATCAGGGAGGAGACAACAGTATCATAATATCAGTCTGTGCAACTGAACACCGTTCCCGGGATCATGGTAGGCCTGCTGTGGAAGGGCATGTTGTACAGCATTCCCTCCACGGCCTTGTGCCCACAGTTCAAGACAGGAACAGAAGCCTGGGGGGTCACAGAGCCTTTGGTGGTCCCCGCCCCCCAACCCTCCGATGCCCTCCCTCTGACGAACTTCAGACAAACTTGCAGTTACTGCTGCCTTCCCTTTCCTCCTGCAGTGCCTCGGGAGAAGAGAGAAAAATTACCTTCTCACATTGGCGCCTGAGGATACACAGCCTCTGTTTATCCTCTTGGCCGTCACAGAAGGAGACAAAGCCACTTTCGAGGTCTTCAAAGTAGATGCAGATCCTTGAGGAGAAGAACTCAATCTTTGTGGGGGAAAACGGGCAAAGAATCACACAGGAACTGTGTTATCGTAACATTTAGCCATCAACCAGGACAAAGTAAACTCACAAATGTTAAACAGATCAGGTCAGGTCCTAATAACAGCAGCTGGCACTGACACAGCCCTCACTCTGAGCTGGGCGCTCATCTCAGACCTAGCAGGCATTAACTCAGCTCGCCCTCACAACAACCCTGCGAGGGAGGCGAAGACTGCACTTTGCAAGTCAGGAAACGGAGGAGCAAAAGCTCCTCATTCAAAGCCTTTCAGCGAGTAAGAAGAGGCAGAGCTGGGATTTAAATGCAGGAACCAAAGTCCCGTGGTAACCATGATCACTTCCCTCCCTTGGACTGGTGTTCATCCCTCCCGGGTCCTTAGATTCTACTTCTCTATGTTTTAAATCTCTCCTCTCCTTTCTAGTCTGCAGCTGCCCGGGGTAAGCAGCATTATTTCTTATCCTTACTCCTAGTAGCCCCTTTTAATCTTATTCCTTGAAACTCACATTCTGAATAGACTCTAGCAAAATCTAAGATATCTAATCATGTCCATTCACTATTTAAATCATTTAATATTTCCTCAGTGCCCAGAAAGGCTAAACTTCTTGGCCCGGCTTATAAAACCCTCTGAAATCTGTTATTTTCTAATTCTCCACACTTTCCCACCAATTCCTCTACTCCAGCTACATAAAATGCCCTGAGGTACCTGGATGGATGACATCAATACCCCTGTCCAGTTTACATACACTGTTTTCCCTGACCTTACCTCACCTGCACACACACTTTTCTCTTCCACCACCATCTGACTCACTCCTATTGCTTAGCCTTTCATAATAGTCCAATCAGCTGCTACCTCTTACAGCAAGCCTTCACTGAATTCCCAGGTGGGGTCAGTATGCAGCTTCATCATATATTCTTAAAGTAAATCACAGCTCTTATACCATCTTGATTTATCTGATACTTATACCATCTTGAATTATTTTGATAAAGTATCAAACTTTCCTCAAAATAAGCTCCATCAGGAGCAAAGAGCTTTCTCTCACTTCAATTTCCAGTGACTAGCACAGTGCCAGACTCAGAGAAGGTGCTCAGTAAATGTCTGCTGAGTGAACAAAGAGGGAAAATTGACCCAAGTCTGGACAGTCAAGGCCCAGTCATGGTTTTAATGCCAAATCTGTTTTGTCCTGGACAGATATTTTAATGAAGACGGACTCTTTTCCCTATCTGCTACAGAAAAGCTGCTTTGCTTGTACCCTTCCTTTCATCATCTTCCCTCCAAACAGGAGCGTACAATATGGTCTGCCTCTAAATTAAGGACAGAAGAAGTTGAACAGGGAAGCAGCTCCAGCTTCTGGATAAGCCTGGGTCATATCAGAACTGCCTCCAGTAACCAACCCTAAACCTACAGCTGAATGAGAACAGAGATAAGGAGTGTATTAGCTTTTTCCCCATCTGCTGATGACAGTTTTGGTCAAATATCTCTACGACCCTCACCAAGGCCTATGCTCAATCCTGATACCACTGAGACCACCAGGAAGTGTTCGGGGAACATTTTTCCAAAGAAAAACACTAACGTTTCCTCCTCTAATAGAGACTCGGGAAGGAAATAAAACTAGAAAACGAAGGGAACAGACACATGCAAAAACACGAGGGAAGAAGAACAGAAATGTCAAAAATTCAAGGCAAAATCTATCACAGGCTTGAATGGTATGTTGCAGAGCAACTCTGGTTTACTGAGAGACCCCACCATGTGCTGGGCACACAGGGTACACTGGCATCACTCCCACAGCCATGCAGCCTTGTAGGCAACTCAGGAAAACAAAACTCTTGGTCATCGTGAGCATTAACTATAAAGCCATTATAATAATCTGGAACAGAAACAAAGGAATTTTAAAAGTGAAAAGCTGTGTGCATCTTATTTCCATGGGTTTAAAGTTGAGAAATGTATCTAAAGGGTCATAATCTAGGGATAGGTCAAGGTCTCTGCCACGGCCATGGCTCTCAGTGGCCCAGGTCACTCCTAGTGGCAATGTGTGTGTGCTCAGTCATGTCCGACTGTAGCCCGCAGGCTCCTCTGTCCAGGGGATTTTCCAGGCAAGAACACTGGAGTGGGTTGCCATTTCCTTCTCTCAACCCAGGAATAGAACCCCCATCTCATATATCTCTTAATGTCTCGGCAGGCATATTCTTTACCACTGAGCCACCTGGGGAGCCCCATCTAAAGGGTAGCATTTGCCTATAATCTACTAGAAATTCAACTTGGTTGACAGTACCTGGAAGGCTGGGACACTGCTCTTGGATGCCCTTTCATATCCTCCAACCTACAGAAACCAAAGACAAATGTTCACTCATCACCAGGGTCACACATTTAAGCCAAGACCAAAAGCCACATCCTCTGGAGTCAGACCAGCAAAATTATTAAATGGGCAAGAGGGATAAACCTTGCAAATGGATATTAGTACTTATTTACTTTATAAGTCCTAAAGCCAGTGGGAAATCCATTTTAGTCATTTTGTTTCATCTTGAATTTCATTTACAATAAAATTCTTTTTCATTAGAAGCTGGTACTGCATATATTCAGAGTGAGGAAAAAAAAAGTTTGATGATGGGGCCATGATGCTGTTAAGAAAAATTATATTCAGAAAAATGAGAAAATTTCTAAGGATGAAAGGAAAGAGATAAACACCATCTTGGAATGAGCCTTCTGAAGTCTAGTGAAGCTTCTCTTGTTTCTTTTGCCATTTTATTGGCCAAGTTATACCCCAACTTATCCCTTCCTCCAACTTGTGGCTTCTTACAAATCAAATATAAATCTGTTTGAAATTAACTTTAATTAATATAAAGCACTTTCTTAGAGTTTCAAGGAAAAATGGTGAATAACAAAGATTGGTAATATATTTACTGATCTTGAAGAAACTCTCACTAAGACACTATATACAGTGAAAAGAATATGGACTTTGAACAGTGCTGGGTTTGAATACCAGCTAGGGAGCGATTTACCCTCTCTAATATCAAGCAAAAACACAAATGTGGGTAACAGTGCAATCTTTTGTGTTTACTCAGTTAATCCTCATGTCCAAACTAGGTACCTAGCATAACTCCTGGCCCCACAGCAGTTCGTCGGTAGATCTACATTTCCTCAACTTCTCAGTGGTAGTTGGTAAGTATCACTAAGTACCAGACTTTCTATTCCATCTTCCCATCTTACTATATAAAACAATTACCTCAACTTCAAGCTATATATGACTCTTCATATTTCAGGGCAGGAAACCAGTACTCAAAGCATAGATAATGGTGTGACCAGACCCAATTTGACTTAAGTGTTATAATCCTCCCAGATAATACATAAAACTAAATTCTCTGTGAGTAGTCTGCTCGACATTTATCATAGCAAAACAGCCTTCTTGCTATGCATTTCTCTCACTTAAAAGTCAAAGGAAAATACCATTTCCCATGATATTCATTTGTGGACTTGCCACCTCTTACATTACAATAAAGAATCTTGAT
Organism: Ovis aries; assembly: GCF_016772045.2. Lineage (NCBI taxonomy): Eukaryota > Metazoa > Chordata > Mammalia > Artiodactyla > Bovidae > Ovis > Ovis aries. Next base: position 77,839,426 of record NC_056054.1, on the reverse strand, counting down.
ATTTAGAGATTTTGAACCTCCATTAATTCTGAAGCTTTATTTCTTCTACTTAGTCTGAATTAGCAAAAGATTTCAAAGGTTGTGGTCTGAAGTTAAGTCCCACCAGCTGATTCTGATGAGTAATTTCAGATCTCCAAACCAAGATTGCTTGTAACTTAACAGACAAGAATTGCTTATTCAATTCCCAGAAATAGGAAGTCATGCTAACGAGTGAGGTTTTACCAAAAGCTCGGATACAATACTTTCCTGCACACTCTAGATTAAATACAAACACTTGGCACCCCTCCGAGGATTCGGCACAGAAGCAGCAGCCCATTCACAGGAAAAGAGTGGCATTCCCAACAGAATTTTGAACAGAGTCCCAGAGACAACCAACAACAGCGTGGCAATTTTAGGGGGAATTCCAGAAATTAAGATGTAGCAGCTGCTTTCGACAAGCTTCTAAAATGTATCTACTCCCCACAACATTAAAATAATAAATAACACAAAACAGTAATAAACCAAAAAATGAGAGGTAAACATGGTCCTTATAGAATGATAACCAAGAGATTAAATATTCTACCACACATGGACGTAAAATATAAACTTAAAAGTTTAAAATAGATCTACCTAAACGGACAGGATGGTGAGGTACGAGGCTGTCTCTGACTTTTTAAGGCACGTAGTTTGTCTCCCTGGGTTACACTATTTTTCATTTCCACATCTTCATCCTCTTCTAAATTATTCTGAAAAAAAAATTCATGTTCCACAGAATGGTCATTACAAATAATTCTACTTTATATAGAATTCTTAATCGCTTATAGATTATCTCTGTATATGGATATATTTTATATAGATTATCTAAAAAGGATAAAAGCATTACAAATTCAGCAATGGTCACAGATATACTAAAGAACATTGTATTAATCACCAATTAAATATACTAGTCAAATTCTAAATCAAAGAAGCATGATTATGGCTGCGGTAAACTTAGAAGGAGCTTTGTTGCAATGGACCACAACGACAGAGACTTTCTTGCAGACAAAATCACACTTTGGAATATAGCTTAGATATAAGCTGGCTCAAAAGATACAGTACAAATATTTTTCCAGAAGTTACCAGAATCCATCACTGCAAATTCCATAATTTGCTTATATAAGTGACAGATAAAACAACTTAGGATATCTATACAGTAACTTACTAACATCATTTAACACTAGTAAAAGCACTCAAGATTCTTCCAAAAGGAGTAAAACCTTACTAGTCTGGAAAAGTGTGTTGCCTGATGAAATAAGTCTTATAGTTGGAAATAAATATATAAGTACCACACTAGTTCTTTTTGCGTGCCAGCTCACATTTAATTCTCATAACCCAGGGAGTGGGGATAGGGAGGGCACTGATAACCTTAATTTAAAGATGAGAAAAGGAGGTGCTAGTGGAAGATAAGAATATTACCCAAGCTCCCCTAAACTCTTCATCACAGAGCTATGATTTTAAAATCAGGTTTTCTGTCCTCAGATACAATGTTCTTTCTAAAATATATGCCATTGCACAGTAACTTTGCACTGTAAAAACTGTATTTTGTTTTTTCCTTACCTGAAAAAAAGTCAAAAGGTTTGCATTTGCTAAGATCATTTCCAGCCATAAGTCTCCTTTCCTCTTTAAAGCTAGAATTCTTATTTGATGAAAGATGTACAAAAATACACTTCCCTCTGTCACATTCTAGTCATTTTTGATGGCCTCTCCTGCATCAAAACACTTTTTTCTTCCTTGCCACCTATGCTGGGGTCCACGGATGCATCTGGAGCTTAGTAGGCATGTCTTGGGTAAAAAGATTACACCTCATTACTACAGCTCTGATCTTAAAAAAGAAAAAAGATGAAGGAAATACTCAGCCAAAAGAAAAAAAAAAAAAAAAGAAATACACAGCCAGTAGGAAAGAAAAAGAAATGAAGATGAAAGCTTCCCAGAGGAAGCAATTCCTTAGCTGAGTCTTAAAGAGGGAGTACACGTGAAGCAAGCCAAACCAAACCAACAGGAAGGGACATCCTGGCAAAAAACATTAGTTTAACAGTCACGGGATCACGGAACCTCAAAGTCAGGGGGTTCTCTTAGAGTCACTGAGATATGTCTACCTATAAAGTCCCAAGAAATCAATTATACTATTCATCTCTGTCCATACAGTCCCAGTGGGAGTAAATCAACTTTCACCCAAGGAAGCCTGCAGGAATAGAGATCAGGCATGCCTGCAGGCTAGGCTTCCAAGCAGGATGGCACATCTGAGAAGTTGAGCTTAGCTTCACCTAGCACCCAGCATGCTGGGTTGGTAAGAGTTACTTGCTCCTGATGGAAGGACAGCACAGCCAAGAGTCTCCAGAATATGAAGAGGACCAAGAAGTATATGAAAGTGAAAGTCGCTTGGTCATCTCCAACTCTTTGTGACCCCATGGACTACATAGTCCATGGAATTCTTCAGGGCAGAATACTGGAATGGGTAGCCTTTCCCTTCTCCAGGGGATCTTCCCAACCCAGGGATCGAACCCAGGTCTCCCACATTATAAGCCTCCATAACATAGGCAAGGAAAGCTTCTGGAAGGCCTGACAGGATCTTCACCCCAATCAGTTTCACAGTCTAATGAGTGTCTTTGTGGGCAAGCCAGGAAGGCTCGCTTGTTCATTCAATAAGGTGGATCTTTGTGTTCCCAGCTCTGAAGTGCCTTCAAAAGTCTAAGGAAAGTGATCCTCAACTTGAAACTGCAATATTCAACCTATCTGTCAAGTGTAAAGGCAGAACAAAGATACAAAAATTACCTCTTACACGCTCTTTCTGGGAAAATTATTATAGGATGTGCTTCAGGGGGAAAAAAAGAAGACAATGTGAGATCTAGGAAAATCAGGGACCCAACTGAAGAGAGTGAAGAGAAGGTCTTGGGTCAGAACTCTTTGTCTGCACTGCTGCTGCTGCTGCTGCTAAGTTGCTTCAGTCATGTCCGACTCTGTGCGACCCCATAAACGGCAGCTCACCAGGCTCCCCCGTCCCTGGGATTCTCCAGGCAAGAACACTGGAGTGGGTTGCCATTTCCTTCTCCAATGCAGGAAAGTGAAAAGTGAAAATGAAGTCGCTTAGTCATATCTGACTCTTGGCAACCCCATGGACTGCAGCCCACCAGGCTCCTCCATCCATGGGATTTTCCAGGCAAGAGTTCTGGAGTGGAATGCCATTGCCTTCTCCGATGTCTGCACTAGAGAACAGTCCAGGCTGGAAGGTATAAATGTCCTCAGGAAAAGAATAGACTTGGTAAGATTTTTTTTTTTTGCTGTGTTGAGATTTTGAAAATTTTTAAATTGCTTGGCACAATTTGTGGTGGGGGGGGGTGGTGGGTGGTACACAGAGTAACATTCTGTTTTCCCAAATATATAGAAAACCATGCAAATAAAAATGGCAAATAACTCTAGGGAAAAAAGAGGGCTTCAACAAAGGAAACAGTCATAGTGGGCTATTAAGCTCAACACTGAGCAATATTTGCACAGTAATAATGTATACATTATTTGGGTTTAACCAAAATTATAATATAACCATATTGGGAAGCTGGAGGAGTAAAGATAATTGCAAGGTAGAAGAATTATTCTTGTCCACCATAACCAGGAGACAATAGGAAAATCCCCATAATTGATAAATTTTTTAAAATAGGGTAATTGTAAGATATTTAGAAATATGACAGGGAAAATATTAGTATAATTTGCTTAAAGGTTTTCCCCCTTTGAGAGTGGGTCTGGGAATACAGCAAGGTGGGACAGGGAACTGACTTCCTTTTTTATCAGAATTTAATACTTTTGAAATTTCAAAAACTATTGTCATGATTTTTAAAAATAAAAATTAATTTTAAAATATACAGTTAAAGAAACTATTTTTATATTATACTTATGTGTGGCCGTGTCTGACTCTGTGCGACCCCACAGACGGCAGCCCACTAGGCTCCTCTGTCCCTGGGATTCTCCAAGCAAGAACACTGGAGTGGGTTGCCATTGCCTTCTCCAGTTTACCTCTCCTACTTAATTATAAATCTTACAGGTAAACATTTTTTTAATTATAATACATTTTAAACACACAGAAAACAAGGAAATGATATAACAGCCAGTCATGTACCTTACTACCCAGAATTAACACATTTTTTTCTTAAGCTCCTTAAGGAGTTTACTTCAGTACACTAGCTCTCAAAGAAAAAGAAAACGTTATATATTAAGTCCCAGCTCTCAACCACTGGAGAAGGAAACCATGACTTTTCTAAAGAAAAAAAATATATATTTTACCACATAGTAATTGTTTGTCAAAGGCAACAACAAACTACAATAAATATTGTCTCAAAAAAAATATTAAAGCCACCTACATACTTATCCTCAAAGTAAAACACACTAGCATTCCGTCATATAGTGTTCCAGACTTTCCCCTGTGGCACACATACCCCACCAACACATTTCTTCCTCACAAAAAGAGGCTGAATTATACATGCTGCTTTGTAACTTACTTTTTCACTTAAATGTACTGTGGAAGTGTTTCAGGGTAAATTTTTAAGATCCTCTACATTATCATTTTTATGGCTCTATAAAATTCCACTGTCTAGATGTATCAAATTTTATGTATTTTGCCCTAGGCCAGGCTGTTTTCTGTCTTTCATCATTATAAACAGTTCCAACAAACATCCTTCTATACAAGCACATGGTTTTTGAATCCATCCTATTACTGCTGCCTGAAGATAAATGGATAGAAGTGGAATTGCTAGATTAAAGTCTCCTGCTATATATTATCAAACCACCCTCCAGAAAGACTACAACATTTTAAATTCCAACTAGCAATGTTTAAGAGCTTTTTAATCCCCCAAACCCTTGCTAATACACCATACATACATTTCTTTAATCTCACATAACCTGACAGGCATAAATAGCATCTGTGTTTTCTTTATTCCTAAGGAAGTAGAACATTTTTTTAATATTTACCAACCATAAGCACTCCCATTTTATTTGTGTACATAGAGTTCTCAGGTTGATTTTTGAGGGTTCTTTACATTAAAAAAAACAAAACCCCTCATTTGAATGTGACACAATTATTTCCTCTTAGTTGATTACTATGAGGTGAGTAAATTAGAGAGATCAAGACTGGTGGGGAGGAACAGCAGTAGTCTGATGAGAGATGACAGACTGGACCAGGCAAGAAGAGCTGCTTGGAATCCAGGACCTGGGGAAGGAAGAGGGAGGGGAAAAGAACTGGACACACAGTAGAGGTCTGAAAAAATCTGCTAAAATCTAAATCATGGAGTTTTTATTTTATTTTATTTTATTTGGTCTCAATCTATCACCCCTTATTTTATTTCTGTGGCTACTGTAAAAAGTTTTACCCATTTTTAGGATGAAGAAGGTAAAACATATAAGCTACAAAATTCTTAGTAAATGATTAACAGCCTTCAAACTCTTGACAAAAATAGTTATACACAACATTATTCAAAACACATTTAAATTAAATTACAAAATTAATTTAAATAAAAAGTCCCACACACCTATGGTCAGTTAATCTTTGACAAAGGAGCCAAGAACATACAATGGGAAAAAGAGAGTTTCTTCAGTAAAGGGTGCTAGGAAAGTTGGACAGTTGAATGTAAATCAATGAACATACCCTCTTGTCAAACACAAAAATTAACTCAAAATAACTTCAAGACTTAAATGTAAGATAAGACACCATAAAACTCCTAAAAAGGTCATAGGCAAAACATTCTCTGACATAAATCGTACCAATGTTTTCTTAAATCAGTCTCCCAAGGCAGTAGAAATGATAACAAAAATAAACAAATGGGGCCTAATCAAACTTACATGATTTGCACAGCAAAGAAAACCATAAGCAAAAAGACAACCTACAGAATGGGAGAAAATACCTACAAATGATGCAACTGACAAGGGTTTAATCTCCAAAATACACAAATAGATCAGCCAACTCAACAACAAAATATCAAGCAACCAGATTGAAAAATGAGCAGAAGATCTAAATGGACGTTTCTCCAAAGAATAAATACAGATGGCCAACAGGCACATGAAAAGATGCTCAACATCGCTAATTAGAGAAATGCAAATCAAAACTACAATGAGATGCCACCTCATACCATCAAAAAATCTACAAATAACAAATGCTGGACAGTGTGTGGAGAAAGAGGGAACCCTCCAACACTGTTGGTGTGAATGTAAGTTGGTGCAGCCACTATGAAAATCAGTATGGAGGTTTCCATATGATCCAGGAATCCCACTCCTGGGTGTATACTGACAAAACTTTAATTCAAAAAGATACATACACCTTTATGTTCACAGCAGCACTACTGACAATAGCCAAGACATGGAAACAACCTAAATGTCCATCAACAGATGAATGGATAAATATATAATAGAATACTACTCAGTCATAAAAGAGAACAAAATAATGTCAATATTATTTTGGATAATGGATGCAACTAGAAATTATCACACTAAGTGAAGTAAGTCAGAAAGAGAAAGACAAACACCATATGTTATCACTTATATGTAGAATCTAAAATATGACACAAATGAAACCATCTACAAAACAGAATCAGAATCATGGACATAAAGAAGAGACTGGTGATTGCCAAGGGGAAGGGGTTGGGATGGAGTGTGAGGGATGGAGTGGGAGGCTGGGTTAGCAGACGCAAATTATTATACATAGAATGGACAAATGACAAGGTCCCACTGGTATAGCACAGCGAAGTATATTCAATATCTTATTGCAAACCGTAATGGAAAAGAATGCAAAAAATGAATGTAAGCATATGTATAATTTTGCTAGACAGCAGAAAGTAACAGAACATTATAAATGAACTATACTTATTTTTTAAATATTTTTGAAAAGAAACAAAAAGCTAATATAGAAGGGGATTTGAGCTTCCTGGAACCCTGAGAAAGACATGCAGATGGGAATATAACCAAACCTGTACTTATTAGGGCACCTATAACATAAATCAGGGGGCTTTCCAGGTGGTACAGTGGTGAAGAATCTGCCTGCCAATGCAGGAGATGCAACAGATGAGGGTTTGATCCCTGGGTCATGAAGATATCCTGGAGAAGAAAATGGCAACCCACTCCAGTATTCCTGCCTGGAAAATTCCACAGAAAGAGGAGCCTGGTGGGCTACAGTCCATGGAGTTGCTAAGAGTAGGATACAGCCGAGCACAAGCGCAGCATATGCTGGGTCATAAGCACCTGCGTGGGGGAAAATGTATTAGAAAATACAGCTCCATTTGTCATGAGGCGTAACTCAATCCCAAGAACTGACAGACCTGGGGGATTCTGAGGCTGTTTCTGATTGGGTACTGTTAGACCTCACTCTTTATACCAAATTCATTCCTCATGATGACTAATGATGAATAGTCACAAACAACAAAGGCTAACCCAGCCCTCCCTGTGCTCTTGGGCTTCAGCCCCTCTCTCCAGAGTCTCAGTGCAACCCCCACTCCCTGCTCTCAGCTGCTCTAGGAGCAGCAAATCCCCTGAAACAAAGCCACATGGTTGCTGGTGATGGTGAGAAGCCTAGCCCAGGGAAGACCTTGTGTTTTGGCTCCCAAGGAAAGCGGTCTGCTCTTAGGCTCCCTGTTGGACTCCTGAAGGTCTGAGCATCAGCAGCTTTTCATTTGGATACCAGCCTGCCTTACGTAAAGACAGGAAAATGAGAGTCAACTAAAACACATAAGGAAGGAGCATTTTTAAAGATATTCTTGGATGGCAGTGGGCAGCGGGAGTGGGCAGCCATGCCACTGGGGCCGCTGTGCCTGCTGCTGAGCAGCACCACAGAGTTCAAGCCCTGAGCCTTTGGAGTAGGAGCACTGACTCCCAAACCCCAAACTACCAGAGAACTAACCCTAGGAGTATCGAATAGTGAGAACTCACACAAAGGAAAGCACTCGAATACAAGACCCGGCATCACCCAACCACCAGCAGCACCCTGTGCAGGATACCCATCTAAACAACAGACAAAGCAAAAATACATCAGCAGACAGGATTACCACCTCAACTCAGCCTTGCCCATCAGAGGAAAAACAAACAATAAGCAAAAACGCAGCACAAATCTCACCCTATGTGAAGCTTACACAAACCACCAGACCAGCCTTAGGAGGGCAGAAACCAAACAGAAGACAGAATTCAACCTTCTTCAGGGAAAGAATTCAACTGTCCTTGAAGCCTGGGAAAAAGGCTTCAAACACAATAAGTTAATATTGTGACCTCAAACACAATAAGTTAAAAAAAAAATGAAAAGGCAGAGAAATACTGCACAAATGAAAGAATAAACTTGGAACACAGAAGTCCAAATAAATGCAGAGGAAACAGGCAAACAACCTGAAAAAGAATTCAGAATAATGATAGTAAAGGTGATCAAAAACTTTGAAAACAAAATGGAGAAAATGCAAGAATCAATTAACAAAGACCTAGAAGAATTAAAGAATAAACATACAGAGACAAATAACACAATTACTGAAATTAAAAATACTCTAGAAGGAATCAATAGCAGAATATCTGAAGCAGAAGAACGAATCAGTGAGCTGGAAGATAAAATGGTGGAACTAACTTCTGAAGAGCAGAATAAAGGACAAAGAATGAAAAGAGCTGAGGACAGTCTCAGAGACCTAATCATATCAAATGCACCAACATTTGAATAATAGGGGTCCCAGAAGAAGAGAAAAAGAAAGGGGATGAGAAAATTTTTGAAGAGATTATAGTTTAAAATTTCCCTAACATGAAAAAGGAAATATTCAATCAAGTCCAAGAGGCACAAAGAGTCCCATACAGGAAACCCCAGAAGAAACACGCCAAGGCACATACTAATCAAACTAACAAAGACTAAACACAAAGAAAGAATATTAAAAGCAGCAAGGGAGAAGCAACAAGTAACATACAAGGGAAACCCCATACGTTTAACAGCTGATCTTTCACCAGAAACTCTGAAGGCCAGAAGGTAATGGCAGGATATATTTAAAGTACTGAAAGGGAAAAATCTACAACCAAGATTACTGGGCCCAGCAGGGATATCATTCAGAAGTGATGGAGAAATAAAAAGCTTTTCAGACAAGCAAAAGTACCACTAAACCAGTTTTACAACAAATATTAAAGGGACTTATATAGTCAAGAAATACAAGAGAAGAACAAAGACCTACAAAATCAACCCCAAACAACTAAGAAAATGGAAGAGGAACATATATATCAATAATTACTTTAAATGTAAATGGGTTAAATGCTCCAATCAAAAGACACAGATTGGCTGAATGAATACAAAAACAAGACCCATATATATGCTGTCTACAAGAAACCAACTTCAGATCTCAAGAGACATATAGACTGAAAGTGAGAGGACAGAAAAATATATTCCATGCAAATGGGAAGCAAAAAAAGCTGGAGTAGCAATCTTCTTATCAGACAAAATAGACCTTAAAATAAAGAAGATTACAAGAGATAAGGAAGGATTCTACATAATTATCAAGGGATCAATCAATGCAAGAGGAAGACATAACAATTGTAAATATCTAAGCACCCAAAATAGGAGCACCTCAATACATAAGACAAACACTAACAGACATAAAAGGAGAAATTGACAGTAACGCATTAATAGTAGCTGACTTTAATACCCCACTCACACCAACAGACATATCATCAAAACAGAAAATTAATAAGCAAACACAAATCTTAAGTGATGCATTAGATGAGATGGATCTCATTGATATCTTCAGGACATTTCATCCAAATGCAGGAGAATACATCTTCTTCTCAAGTGCACATGGAACATTCTCCAGGATAGACCACATCTTGGGTCACAAATCAAACCTCAGTAAATTTAAGAAAACTGAAATTGTATCAAGCATCTTCTCCAACCACAATGCTATGAGACTAGATATCAATTACAGGAAGAAAAGTGTAAGAAACACAAACACATGGAGGCTAACAACACGTTTCTAAATAACCAACAGGTTACTGAAGAAATCAAAAGGGAACTCAAAAAATTTTCTAGAAACAAATGACAATAAAAACATGACAACTCAAAACCTATGGGATGCAGCAAAAGCAGTTCTAAGAGGGAGGTTTATAGGAATACAATCCTACCCCAAGAAACAAGAAAAACATCAAACAGACAACCTAACTTTACACCTAAAACAACCAGAAAAAGAACAAAAAACACCCCTCAAATTAGTAGAAGGAAAGAAACCATAAAGATCTGAGCAGAAATAAATGAAAAAGAAATGAAAGAAACAATAGTAAAGATTAACAGAACTAAAAGCTGCTTCTTTGAGAAGATAAACAAAATTGACAGACCTTTAGCCAGACTCATCAAGAAAAAAAAGAGAGAAGAATCAAATCAACAAAATTAGAAATGAAAAAGGAGAGGTTACAACAGACAATGCAGAAATACAAAGGATTGTAAGAGACTATTATGAACAACTATATGGCAATAAAATGGATAACCTGGAAGAAATGGACAGATTGTTAGAAAAGTTCAATCTTCCAGGACTGAACCAGGAAGAAATAGAAATTATGAACAACCCAATTACAAGCACTGAAATTGAAGCTGTGACTTAAAAAAAAAAAAAAATCTCCCAAAAAACAAAAGCCCAGGACCAGGTGGCTTCACAGGAGAATTCTATTAAATATTTAGAGAAGAGCTAATGCCTATCCTCCTAAAACTCTTTCAAAAAATTGCAGAGGAAGGAACACTTCCAAACTCATTCTACAAGGCCACCATCACCCTGATACCAAAACCAGACAAAGACAACACACAGAAAGAAAACTACACCCCCATATCACTAACGAACGTAGATACAACAATCCTAAACAAAATTTTAGCAAACAGAATTCAGCAACACATCCAAAAGCTCATACATGATAATCAAGTTGGGTTTATTCCAGGGATGCAAGGATTCTTCAATATATGCAAATCAATCAATGTGATATACCATATTAACAAATTGGAAGATAAAAACCATATGATAATCTCAATAGAAAAGCTTTGATAAAATTCAGCACCTATTTATGATTAAAACTCTTCAAAAAATGGGTATAGAAGGAACCTACCTCAACATAGTAATGGCCATATATGATAAGCATACAGCAAACATTATTCTCAGTGGTGAAAAACTGAAAGCACTCCCCCTAAGAGCAGGAACAAGACAAGGGGGTCCATTTTTACCATTATTATTCAACATAGTTCTGGAAGCCCTAGCTACAGCAATCTGAGAAGAAAAGAAATAAAAGAAATCCAGTTCAGAAAAGAAGTAAAACTCTCACTGTTTACAGATGACATGATACTATACATAGGAAACCCTAAAGATGGTAACAGAAAATTACTAGAGCTAATCAGTGAATTTAGCAAAGTTGCAGGATACAAAATCAATACACAGAAATCACTTGTATTTCTATATACTAACAATGAAAAATCAGAAGGAGAAATTAAGGAATCAATCCCATTCACCACTGCAACAAAAAGAATTAAATATATAGGAATAAACTTACCTAAAGACAAAAGAACTGTACACAAAAAATTATAAGACGCTAATGAAAGAAATAAAAAATGACATAAACAGATGGAGGGATATTCCATGTTCCTGGGTAGGAGGAATCAATATTGTGAAAATGACTATACTACCAAACACAATCTACAGGTTCAATGCGATCCCTATCAAAGTACCAATGGCATTTTTCACAGAACTAGAACAAAAAATTTCACAATTCATATGGAAACACAAAAGACCCTGAAGAGCCAAAGCAGTCTTGACAAAGAAGAATGGAGCTGGAGGAATCACCTTCTTGACTTTAGATTATACTACAAAGCTACAGTCATCAACACAGTATGGTACTGGCACAAAAATGTAGACCAATGGAACAAGATAGAAAGCCCAGAGATAAACCCATGCACCTCTGGGTACCCTATTTTTGACAAAGGAGGCAAGAATATACAATGGGGCAAAGACAGCCTCTTCAATAAATGGTGATGGGAAAACTGGACAGCTCCATATAAAAGAATGAAATTAGAATACTTCCTAACACCATACACAAAGATAAAGTGGATTAAAGACCTAAATGTAAGATCAGAAACTATAAAACTCTTAGAGGAAAACAGGCAGAACACTCGATGACATAATCAAAGCAAGATCCTCTATGACCCTCCTCCTAGAGTAATGGAAATAAAAACAAATGTAAACAAGTGGGACCTAATTAAACTTAAACGCTTTTGCACAGCAAAGGAATCTATAAGCAAGGTGAGAAGACAATCCTCAGAATGGGAGAAAATAATAGCAAATGAAAAGACTGACAAACCATTTCCAAAATATATAAACACCTCATACGACTCAATATCAGAAGAGCACAAAACCCAATCAAAAAGTGGGAAAAAGACCTAAACAGACACTTCTCCAAAGAAGATACACAGATGGCTAACAAACACATGAAAAGATGCTCAACATCGCTCATTATTAGAGAAATGCAAATCAAAACTACAATGAGTTATCACCTCACACCGGCCAAAATGGCCCTCATCAAAAAGTCTACAAACAATGAATGCTGGAGAAGGTGTGGAGAAAAGGGAATGCTCTTGCACTGTTGGTAGAAATGTAAATTGATACAGCCACTATGGAAGACGGTGTGGAGATTCCTTAAAAGACTAAGAATAAAGCCACCATATGACCCAGTAATCCCACTGATAAGCATACACCCTGAGGAAACCAAAATTGAAAGAGACACGTGTATCCCAATGTTCAATGCAGCATAACTTACAATCACTAGAACACGGAAGCAACCTAGATGTTCATCAACAGATGAAGTTGTGGTACAGATACACAATGGAATATTACTCAGCCATAAAAAGAAATGCATTTCAGTCAGTTCTAATGAGGTGGATGAACCTAGAACCTATTATACAGAGTGAAGTGAGTCAGAAAGAGAAAGATAAATACCATATTCTAATGCGTATATATGGAATCTTAAAAAATGGTACTGAAGAATTTATTTACAGGCCAACAATGGAGAAAAAGATAGAGAATAGACTTATAGACATGGGGAGAGGGGAGGAGAGGATGAGATGTATGGAAAGAGTAACATGGAAACTTACATTACCATATGTAAAACAGATAGCCAATGGGAATTTGCTGTATGACTCAAGAAACTCAAACAGGGGCTCTGTATCAACCTAGAGGGGTGGGATGGGGAGGGAGATGGGAGGGAGGTTCAAACGGGAGGGAATATATGTATACCTATGGCTGATTCATGTTGAGGTTTGACAGGAAACAGCAAAATTCTGTAAAGCAATTATCCTTCAATAAAAAATAAATTAATATAAAAAATTTTGAAAAAGATATTCTTATTTACAGGTGATGGTCTAGCTAAAGAGCAAATAACGGCATAAAATATGAAGATGTACTTTATTCTACCATTTATCCAGTATATACAGACAAGATGAAAACCAAAATAAAATAAATTGTGCCCACAGATTTCAGTTAGATAAATTACTGACCAACATATTAATAAAACAGAGAAAGCTACTAGGGAGGCCATCGTGTAAGCCATTAAGAAAAGATCTTTTAGATGAAATATAGCACACTATGGAATAAGATGGAAGAGTTATAATAGAAAAATGACATAAAAGGAGAGTTTGAAATAGAAACAAGTAAAAATAGAAATCAAGGGACCAAAAGAAAAAGACGAAAATAGCATTTTTTGCAGATTTAAATGATTTGGCCAGGAAAAATGACTGGGTCATCTCTAAAATTCTTTCCAGTTCTCAGATGCTAAACCTATGAGATATAAAAGTTGGGGGAAAGGCAAAGAGGTCATCTTCATAAGTTGCTTCTGATCAATAAAAAATTTGGATTTATCAGAGGCCCCCCAACTCATCCCTGATGCTGGGGAAGATTGAAGGTAGAAAAAGGCGACACCAGAGGACAAGATGGTCGGATGGCATCACTGACTCAATGGACATGAATTTGAGCAAGCTCCAGATGGTGAAGGACAGGGAAGCCTGGCATGCTGGAATCCGTGGGGTCGCAAAGAGTCAGACATGACTGGTTGACTGACCAAAAACAACCCAGATTCATCTTTCCTCCTTTTTCCTGCCACTGGTTCAGACCTCTATCATCTGGACCACTGCCTTGTGACCTTCCACCTCTAGCCACACACAGACACCAGCACCTCTTCAACAGCACAGCCAGGGTGAGCTCCCCTAACGGTGAATCTCCCCTGACTAACAGCCTCTGGTGGACCCCAGCAACTCTCAGATTGGATCTGGAATGTCTCAGTGGACCTACAAGTAGAAAGAAAGGTGCTTAAAGGTAGGGCCTTAGATATTCAATTTGTATTTCATAGATTTCTAAGATATACCCTGTTCACAGGGATATTTATAAGTCATAGTAACTGAGTGAGGTAATTAAAGCACCACATTCTCGTTTATCTGATTGTCAATTTATGTGAACTCGGCCAAACATCAGCAGCACCTGTGTCTAATTAATATCTCTAAGTCAAGAGTATATACTGACTGATGTGCTAATACTGGACCATCACCCTGGAGTAGGAAAAGAAAAGGATAGAAACCATAGTGACTCCGGAGGAAATTTCCGAGGATAGGCTGGCTACGTACTAGAGCCACACAAAAGAACCCGTGGACAGGCAGTGGGCTACAGTGAGGGGCCTCAGGGTCGGGGCTAACTCTGGAGCCTGAGCCCCTGGGTTCAAATGACAGCTCCACTCTACTTTGTGATGTTGGGCAGGTGGCTTCCTCTGCCTCAGTTACGTCATCTGTAAAGTGGACCTAGTAAAGGTGCCTATTCCATACCGCTGTTGTAAGGACTAAATTTAATCCATGTTAAGTGCTTAGAACACTGCCAGGCACATAGTAGGCACTGTTTAGGTTGCTATTGTTGTCGCCCTGTAAGCTCATTTAACTCCTTATTTATCTGGCACTTTAAATAAGGTGCATTAAATTTCATCTTTTTGAAACCATTTTTAAAAGTCTTTACTGAATTTGTTACAGTATTATTTCTGTTTTATGGTTTGGTTTTTTGGCCAGGAGGCATGTGGCATACCAGCTCCCCAACCAGGGACTGAACACACACCCACTGCATTGGAAGGTGAAGTCCCAACCACTGGACCTCCAGAGAAGTCCCTTAAAGCCATTTTTTATAAGCCCAATGCACAACGGATCCTAAGGACACTGATGATCAAAACGAGCACTTATCACTGGTACTATTTTGTATTTGAGTATGTGCAACCCTTGGATAGTTTGAATTATTATTCCCAATTTCATGTCTGTATTCTTATTTGTTTTCTGTGAAACTGTCGGTCTTTGTTCATTCAGGTAATATCTACAAAGTCCCTGTGGGGCTAGGAGTAGAATTATGATGAAGGCAGAGAGATGGACGCCTCCATCTTTATAAAGAACTGCACCCAGCAAGGAAGGAGAGAAAGGAACATGAGGAAAAGGACCGAGCAAAAACAGGGGCATGGGACAGGGAGCCCACTCCAGACCCACATATATCTGCTGAGTACATTTCATAGCGCCTAGCCAGTACTAACAACCAGGTTCTATGAAGGTAAAACCTCTGTCTTTAAAAGGTTTCTCCTAACTCTGAGTAGACCAAGAGAATTCATTAAAGCCATAGCCTATTCCATTACTATGGCCCGAATCATTCCAGTTGATACTTCTGATTATTTTCCTTTTATTCACCCTATAAGCACTGGAAAACTACACATTCAAGCTCTCCAAATCAGGTAACTATGGAGTTTCCTAAGCTTCCTAATAACCAATTACAGGAAAATTCCTGTAGGCCTGGAAATCAAAAGATAATTTGCTATTTCTGCTTTCTGACTTTAAAAAATAAAAACACCTTTAGAAGATTATTGACTTTTGCAATTTCTTTGTACATAAACTAAATATATCCAGGGTTTCCATGGGCTTCTATCCTGAATGTTGGTATAGAACTTGAAACACATTATTAAAACTTCTGCAGCATTCTTAAAGTATTTTCCCAATTACAAGAAAGATAAAGAAATCACTAACTCATATACACTCACTTGAGTAAACTAACTCCCCATATTCATGGAGACAGCACCAGATAAGCATGGCAATAAAAAGACTGAGAATCGTAAGAGGTATTTACACAAAGCATCAGCTAACTATAAAGTGGCCAGCTAACTATAAACCCATAGATATGTCATGCCTACAATCTTAACCACACCACCATTCCCTAGTATTTCTGAACCCTTTCATTTCTGTCCTCTAATTTCAAAACTAATAGCACTTCTGAATGAGAACTAAAGTAATTAATTTGAGGGGTTTTGAAAAGAGGAAGGAGGTAAAACAGCTAACATCTGAATATATGTTCATATTTAAAACTGACATGTGAAATTTCAATCATATTGCATTCATCACCCTTTCAGTGATAAATCAATGTTCACTGATCTCAAGTTCAACAAATTGGGTTCCAAAAAAGTATGAGAACAAATGTTCTAACTATTAGATGTCAATTTAATACAGATTATAATAGTAAAAGCATTATGTTTCTGCAAGATAAATGTATTTCTTAGATAGATGGACAGGTTTCACATGTACCTCTTCAGAAGTCATAACTCAAAAGTCTTATTTACTTGAACTCAACCTGAAGAGGAAATGCTGACCAGAACAACAAAGTGGTCTCGTTTAGCTATATTATCTCACTAAAATGACAGTCCATATCCTGTTTGCTTTGAAAAGGTCAAACTATAACACAAAGACAAGAAAAGGTCTCCAAAGGCTCTGAATGTCAACGCGACCTTGGCTAAAAAGATTTACGCCTGGTCAAACCCTAAACTCAGCCACTTCATTGGTGACTGTCCTGGAGAGCAGACCACAGGCTTGAAAGCTCAGTTCCTCCAGCAGCCTCCATCCTTCCTCTTAAGGAAAACTCCCTATCTCCAAACACTCTCATTATCTTTCCTGGTGAAAGGAAAAAAACAAATCTGTTTGGGTTGCCAACTGCTGACCTAACAGAGCTATGATACATTCCTTCCATCCTCAAGGGCTAAGCCTGTTCGAGGCCCTTGTCACTGCCTAAAAGAATGTACATCTACACTTGCTGCTTAACTATTTTAATAGCTTTCCTGCCCCTTTAGGGACATAAAAATAAATATAAACCAGGTGCTTACCTTCGCCTGAGTCAATACTGTGATGCGTGAGCACATGCTCACTCTGTTATGTTTAATTTTTTGTGACCCCATGGATGGTAGCCCACCAGGCTTCTCTGTCCATGGACTTTTATAGGCAAGAGCACTGGAGTGGGTTGCCATTTCCTCCTCCAGGGGATCTTCCCAAACCAGGAATCAATCCACATCTCCTACATGGGAAGGTGGATTCTTTATCATTGAGCCATCTGGGAAGCCCGTAGTCATATTGTGATAGAAAAAGCTAAACTAGCAGCTAGACTACCTGCTCCGAAGGTGGTTCCACTGCTTAACAACTCTGTAACCTTGAGCAAGTATAGAATTTTATGCAACTCAGGTTTCTGATCCACACAAGGTAAGAAATTAGAACAAATTATTTCCAGGTTGTTTTTAGTTCCAAGAATGCCCATGAGCCTAATTCTTAGTTAATCACTACCATTTTTTTTCAGAGGTAGGAGGTATAATAGAAAAAATACAGATTTAAAATCAGGTAGACCTGGATCGAATTACGTTTCTAACACTAAGATTAGAATTTCTCTAATATTCAATTTCCTTATTATAACATAGAGATAATGTTGCCTAACTCACCTGATCTCTAGTTATACAGATTAAATCAGACTATGTATGTCAACTATTTAAAGTGGTTTGCTTCTACTGGAATCTCAAAAAATAAAAAGCTGCCCCTGGTTATGCTTTCAACTCTGGACCTACTTTAGAAATCATGTATTTGAGGTTGCAATGTATCATTTGTGGTATGTACCATCCAATTATCACATTAAGATTTTTCTGATTAACATCTATTTCCATTTTCAAATAGAAAGTCTGCTTTTCAATTTCGCTTTACCAAGCAGTTTCCAAACCAGAGTAGATTCCTTTATAATTGTACTCCTTAAATTACACCTTTTTTTCTTGTAAGGATAATTGCTTTCTTCGCTTTTATTCTTGCCTTATAGGTGGCGCCTCCACACCTAAAAATTTAGTACTGTCATCATTTAGAGAAGAGGTACAGCTATGTTATGTGTGTTCAATCGAAAAACGAAGAAATGCAGAATGTCAGTCTTAAGGAGATAGGAAAATCTTCCCAGAAAACAACTCACCTCTCCAAATCTCTCCATGTTTTGTATTTTAGATAAGTTTCCACCAATAGACATATCATCCAAGCTAGAAAGAATTTTATTAATACTTCCTTCACTGGATGGTCTGTTTTTCAGTTTGGATCGGAAAATGTCTCCTTGGACCCATAGTGATGCCTGTTTCCTGGAAAAAGGAAAATAATAATAATAATTTTTAAAATAAATGACTATCATCTCTTCAGAAATATGACATCTCATAGACAAAAAGATATAGCAGATAGATATTTGCAATCAGACTAGAAAGACTATGAAATCTTGGAATAAAGAAAATAAAGTCATTTTCTGAAAGATAAAATAAAGTTCTATATTAAATACAAACACCCTTCTTTCAGTATATGTCTGTACAGCCCTACATGGGTTGACTTTTAAGGTTCTCAGATGCTTAGAACAACTTCCACAGAAATAAAGACTATGAGCTAATTTCTCCTTTAAATATTAATTTGAAATCTGTAATATATTTCTAAAATAGCAATTTGATACATCTGTGAAAATAGCTGGAGTGAAATGGACTCAAAGATAAAGGTGAATGAACTTAAGTTAGACAGGGATATCACCTTAAAAAAGTACTAAACACACACCTAATTGTATGTGGTATCATAAAAAGTCATGAACGTATAACTTTACAAACCCATTCTTATGATCTAAAAATAAGGTTTATAGCCTCAAATTGATTATCTTTTGGGAAAAAGAAAATGTAGTTGACATTCATCTACAAGCTTCCCTTTATTCAAACAGGGCATATTTACAACTATTTTAAGGCTATAAGAAAATAATTTAAAATGTGTAAGCAAAATGACAATTTTGGGCTACTATTTTTATTGATGGGGTCACCTTCATACACCCCCATAGTTCCATACTATATCATACTGTACAGATTAGAACTCAACTAAAAAACATTATAGTTCATCATAAGGAATACCAATAAGTAATGAAATAATAACATTATCAAGGACATGTCACCAATAAGAACACAGATTTCTTTCTTGAGGCAACAGGAAGACCCAGTAATACTTTCTCTCAAAAGTTCCACATATCACAGAAAATTCAGGTTAAAACGTGATAGGAAAAACAACCCTCCCTGAAATGTCCTATCTCACTGGGCCTTCAGGAAAGGAATCCATCTTTCCTTCTAAACAAGGTTTATTCCCAAATCAGAATGTTAGTGTTTATGGTTAAAACTGTTGAGAATCTTGAAGAAGTTAACCTTTAAATTATGGCAAAGTTTATATGTGCAACCCCTCCAACCAAGCAAATCCATACCTAGGCATCATACTACAGAAATATTCACTTGTGTATAAGATATAAACATGCTTGATACAATATTATCTGTAACAGTAAAATAATGGAGGCATATGGTGGACAATAGGTTTATTAAATTATAGTAAAGCTATTCTGTGAAATATTATACAGTCAGAAAAGTCTGAGATGGCCTTACATGTGGTGACAGGGAAGAACGGCCATGAAACAAGACACTAGTGAATGAAAAATTAGGTGACAGAGTGTGGAAAGTGTGATCCTGCCTTTTGGGGAAAAAATGAAAAATGTTACAATTCCCAGTTCACAGTTATTTGGAAGATTATATGCCAAAATATTAAGGAGTTATCCTCAAGAATGGAAACAAAGGAAACTTTGCTTTCTACTTCATAATGTCTACACTTTGGGCCTTTTTTTAAAAAAACAATGTGCTGTTTGCCTTTGTTAAAAAAAAAAAAAAGATGTGAAAATAAATAAAAATATAGATCAAAGCACAACAAAGATAGAGTAAGTCTGAAAAGGAATCCTTAAAGTTGTTACCATAAAAGACAGCAAGCAGTACATCACTACACTGTCTTAACAGGAGCACCTTTAGAAGTCAGGAGAAGAAATGCCAAAATTTTAATAGCATAGGGTGCAACTGAACGATTGAGGGGGGCATTCTTTATTTAAATATAATATCCTACCCTACTTTCAAGGCTTCCCTGATAGCTCAGTTGTTAAGAATCCCCCTGCAATGCAGGAGACCCTGGTTTGATTCCTGGATCAGGAAGATCCACTGGAGAAGGGATAGGCTACCCATTCTAGTATTCTTGGGCTTCCCTTGTGGCTCAGCTGGTAAAGAAACCGCCTGCAATGTGGGAGACCTGGGTTTGATCCCTAGGTTGGGAAAATCCCCTGGAGAACGGAAAGGCTACCCACTCCAGTATTCTAGCCTGGAGAATTCCAAGGATTGTATAGTCCATGAGGTGCAAAGAGTCAGACACGACTGAGCAACTCACTTTCACCCTACTTTCAAAGAATAAGTTTTATTTTTCTTTTACCTTTTGTTCACTTTTCAATATTTTTCAAATAAAGCAAAAGAGAGAAAAAAATGCCTTTAGATATAATTTCTGAGACAGCCTTTATGGATGTAAGTATTTAGATATAGATAGCTAGTATACATATAAAGTATGTTGTCCATATATAAGACTAACTTATCATTCCTAACATTGTTTTAAAATCAAAACTAGGTTAAACCATGTTTCTAACTAGGTTAAATTTTAAAATAAAAATCTGGTGAATTTTTAAATATATGAATAAAATTAAAATTCCAGAAATCTATACACACCAATTCGCTAAGGAGTATGGCAACATCTACCTTCTACCATGGGATTTTTTTTTTTTTTTTTTTTTTTGCTTCTTAGAAGCAAACTTTCAAGGATTATTTCCTGAACTTAGGATACGTAAATTGATGAGGCTAGCATAACCACTGAATCATAGTTAATTCTTCTATACCAGTTGTAAAAATATATATTCAAAACAAACTCTTAACTTTTTCTTCCTTTGTGGAAATCTTCATAAAATCATGGAATAGCCTTCCTGATACTTTTCATTTTCAAAAATTCTTGCCTTAACTTTTCACTCCTCAAGCTTTTGTTACATCCAGCATAACCTTTTATATGATGCTTGACTATTATATCCTTCCAGTAGTAGTACACAAAATCGTAGTCCTTGGCACTGTACAAATACTTCAAAAAATAAATTCATAAATAGTAGAGGCCTTGGGCATCTGGTCAAAACCCCAGTAATAAAGAATTGCTTCTTCACAGGGAGAGAAGACTTAGCCCTGTCACAGATAATGAAAAAATCAGCTACATGAAACACACAGAAAGGATAGAAATATACAGATAAAACAGAATTCCTGTCCCTCAAGAAATTTCCAGTTTAGTATGTGAAAAATAAACAACTGAAATCCAATAGTAAAGCCCTATAACCATGATTTGCTAAGGAGCCTAGGAAAAGGGGCCCCTGACTCAAACTGAAAGAAGCAGACACAAGTTATCTGGGAATCCAGAAGTATATAGAACAATGAGCAGGGCTTAGCCAGCAAGAGTACCCCCTGACAAAGAAAACCATGTGAGCTTGAAGAAACAATGGTAGCAAAGAAGACTGTATGTATGGAAAACTGGATTGTTTGACTTGGCTGAAGGGCCCCTCCACAGGAGAGGAGAGGAGGTGAGAACCAGCTCACAATGGGCTCTGCACGCCATACTAAGAAATTAGATCTCAAAACTGAAGGGAAGACCCTGAGGAGGTCTTGAGGTATAAAAAACACAGAGAGGGGAAAGGAAGGCAAGGAGCTGGAAGGCCCAAGAGGATAAATTGAAAAAAATTCGAATTCTGAAATGTTATAAAGTGAAAACTCTGCTGCTGCTGCCAGCCTAAAGATGAAAATGACAAAGTGACACCTTTCACTTGCTCAGTTTAAAAGACTTAATCTGTCCCATCAGTGGAAAGACTTGATTTGAACTTGAAAATACAGATGAATAAGGTGTCAAAGCTGATTTGTGTGTTGCTAAGCGATGCGATACTCAAGTGCTCCTTAAGAAAAAGCAGCACTTCACGCAAATACCTTTTACACTGACAGTGGAAACCACGCTAGCTTTTATTGTGGTATCTATTACTCCTTAAAAGCCTCATCTCAAATAGAAGAAGTAAAACATGTATTTTTAAGTAGTTAGCATTTAAAAATCAAATCCTATGAAGCTAATGTAACAACTCAAAGTAAATCCTCCAGTAAAGTAGTGCATTTTCTAAGAGAGCATGACATAATTGACCCTCTGCTAAAAAAGAACTTGTGCTTTGAAGTGACTTTGAACAGTCTTGAGAAAAGTAGCCAGTGCTGGGGTCATTAGTTTTGGCCACGTCTTGGCCCTGGGTTATTCAGGTTTGGGTCAGCCAAGCTTGGGACATAAGAAAAAGAATTAATTCAGACTTATTACAAGCCAATTCATAGTCAATTATGACATAAAACCTTCACAAGTCTTTTAGAAAAAAAACCTGCCTTCAGTTGCCTTGTTGTAGATATTTCTGGAGTGGGTTGCCATTTCCTTCTCCAGAGGATCTTCCCAACTCAGAGATCGAACCTAGGTCTCCCACATTGCAGGCAGATGCTTTAACGTTTGAATTCAGAGTACAGTGGCAGCCATTGTTGTGCAACTTCTGTAGCTGACCTCTTCTCCCATATTTCCCTGACTGCAACTTAATCCCATCTCCACACCGTAACTTTTCCTCTTTATCACTTCTTCTATCCTCAACACGTATTTTCCTAGTATGACCTAGTCCTGACCTCAGTGTCCATCCAAAGCCACCATTTAGTCATTTCATAAAGAAACTCAACCAACTCTCTAGGTCGACTTGGGCCTCCTCCAGCTGTGACTTGAGCCCCAGCCTTCCCTGTGTGCCTACTCCACTAACTGCTCTATTATTATAGTAACAAGCAGTTCCTGGTTTAAAGAACTGGGCTAATGAAATGGTCTAACTGGATATCAAAGGAAGACAGACTAGAGAGCAGTACCCAAGATTCAGGAGGTAGGAACGAGACAGGTAATCAAGAAGTTCTACTCTTACCTTGTATGAATGGAAGATTTAATAGGAAGATGTTTAGGAAGAATTTGGGCTTCCCTGGTGGCTCAGAGGTTAAAGCATCTGCCTGCAATGCGGGAGACCTGGGTTCGATCTCTGGGTTGGGAAGATTCCCTGGAGAAGGAAATGGCAACCCACTCCAGTATTCTTGCCTGGAGAATCCCATGGACGGAGGAGCCTGGTGGGCTACAATCCATGGGGTCGCAAAGTGTTGGACACGACTGAGCGACTTCACTCACTCACTAGGAAGAATTTATGAGGGAATGGGGAAAGTTATTACTTCTGAAATACAAAAGGAGAGGGGAAAAATAACTTAGGGAATCCCCAAAAGGATTCAATTCACTAGCTAATTCACATTTAGGGATAGAACCTCACAATTAGGAATTAGATTGCTGGTAACATATTGAAATACAAACTTTATAGGTAAACTTAATGCTTTATCGTTTACATGTTTTCCCCAACTTTAACCCTTTTACATAGGAAACAAAACAAAAATCATTCAATCTTCTATCTTCAGTAACTGACATGAATATTTCAAGACAAATTTCTGATGCCACCATTGCCAAAAATTCCTTTTTAACTGTATTGTGTGTGTGTGTGTGTGTGTGTGTGTGTGTGTGTGTGTGTGTGTGTGTACATGCTCAGTCTCTTAGTCATGTCTGACTCTTCAAGACCCCATGGACTATAGCCAACCAGGCTCCTCTGTCCATGGAATTTTCTAGACAAGAACACTGGAGTAGATTGCCATTTCCTACTCCAGAGGATCTTCCTGACCCAGGGATCAAACACATGTCTCTTGCGTCTCCTGCACTGGCCACCTGGGAAGCCCTTATCCTTTTTACTTAGATCTGAATTAGAATTTTACCATTGTTATCCAGTAGATTCAATGCCAGCTGAGAGCCAATAAATAGACCAAATGATACAGCAGTAAATATTGAAAAGCAATATAATCAAGTGTTACTGCAAAAAAATATGACTGTCAAATAAATAGTGCAAACTCAAGTCTATGCAATGTGCTTGTTATTTTAATAAACAAACCACATTATTGCCTATTATTATTTTAAATTCTTTTGTTCACAAGATTTCAGATTTTAAGTTCCGTATTTTAGGAAAGATAGGTTCTCAAATCTTTAAAAGATATTACTAAAAAAATTTTAATCCATATTACTGGAGCTAGTCCATGTATCTTTAAAAGATACTATAAATAGATTATAATGCAAAGTTCAGGCTGTTATTGCTAGACATTTTAAAGCATTTTTCCATTTTTCTGGATAGGTCTTCTTCATCTTATTTTTGGTAATTTCCTGAAATGAAAACAATGGTTGAACTATTCATTTCTTCTGTTGCTCAATCCAGTTGTGAAACTCATCATATGCCATAAGCACCAAACTAAATATTGCGTAAGCTACAAGTAAAAATGAGCCACAAACCGTTGTTATACAATGCGGCTGGTTGACCAGCAGCATCGAATTCCCTGGGAGCTTGTTAGAAAGGCAGAATCTCAAGTCCTAGCCCAGAAATCCTGAACCAGAAACCGCATTTCCCAAGATCCCCCAATGAATGTTGGATACCTTAGTATCTGAGAAGTACTGCAGACAATTGAAGGCTTATAACTAAATTATAATGTGGAAAAATATCCAACTTTACTGGAAGTTAATGAAAACATCTATGATGTGCTCAGTCATTTCAGTCATGTCTGATTCTTTGCAACCCTATGAACTATAGTCCACCAGGCTCCTCTGTCCATGGGATTCTCCAGGCAAGAATACTAGAGTAGGTTCCCATTTCCTCCTCCAGGGGAACTTCCTGACCCAGGAATTGAACTCGCATCTCTTATGCCTCCTGTATTGGCAGGCAGGTTCATTACCACTAGTGCCACCAGGGAAGCCCAGTATCTATGATAAAACAGAATAGTCAAATTCTGATTTATGGGTCTAAGAATAAAAAAGTTCAACCACAACACTGACTCCTTCAAGATAACTTCATTCAAAGTGGAAGCTCTACTGTGCAAAGATAGAACTCCCTGTAGGGTCCAGATTTAAGCTCTGCATTCTTACTCTCTTGGGAGGAAATTAAAACATAAAAACAACAATACATCATATGGGTGCATGCGCATATGCTAAGTCACTTCAGTCATGTCTGACTCTGTGCGACCCTGTGGACTGTAGCCCACCAGGCTCCTCTGTCCATGGAATTCTCCAGGCGAGAATACTGGAGTGGGTTGCCATTTCCTCCTCCACATCACATGAGTACCCACAAGTAAAAGATCTCTGTGAGCTAAAAGTCCCCATGGGAACTGTATGCCTGTCCTGCAAGGACCCCTTCTAATGAATGAAAGTTTTAATGGATCACAACCATTAAAGAAGTCAGCAGACTACCACACAGCAAAGATTCAATCAAACATTAAATCATAAAAGCAGCCTGATCCCATCTATATACTGTTTATATTCTACAGGCTCTCTCTGAGAAGGATGAGTTTAGACTTGGCTCAGTAATAAGAGTCACGTTTGTGCAGCATTTTAAGAACTTTGAGGATATTTGGTAGAAGACCTATTTTGGGTGCAGAATAGTATTTTTAGCTTAAGAACATGAGCTTTTAGTAGAAGAAAAACACTTGATGGTTGTTTTGCAAATAGCTTTACTTATATCCTAGAAAAAATTTAAATATAAAATTTTAGACCACAACAAAAAAGATGTCTTCATCTGCCAGTACATAAATTCACCAGCCTACAAGGATGCTAATAAACATCTTTCTTACCACTCGTGACATGAGAGGAAGGTTTCTTCACGGCATAGAAATCAACACCTGGACATATTTTGGTGTTCAAGGACTAGAAGAATGTGAAAAACAGCTTTCATAAAGTCACAGATTTAGAATTAACATTACCTAAAAAGCACTGATTGGAATTTTCACTTCTGAAAGAATACAATCCCTCTAACTTGTTCAGTCATTTTTGACAGGTGAAAACCTATCAGAAAACTTTTTAATCCTCTTCTTTCTTCCTTAATGAACGTGTTACTTATTCATGCTTTTGCGTCATCATTGACATCACGCTCTTCATTTCTCATACCATTAGTCAGACTTCAAAGCTCTTCATCTCTCATATATTAGTCAGTCCTCAAAGCTCGAGATTTATCTCCCTGAAAGCCTCTGGTGCCCATCTCTAACTCTTCAGTCTAACTTGTAGCCCCTTTGACAAGTCCCCACCTGCTGGATTTTAGCAGTCTCCTTTTCAGCCTCTCTGATTCTAATCTCCCTCCATTAAATTCATCTTATACATTGCTGCAGCCCAATCTTCCTTAAATAACATGTCAATCATGGGACTCAACTACATCAAATATTCCAAAGTAGAAATATGATGAATAAGAGAAGTCTGGAATACCCGAGTGCACATTAGGATCTATGTACCTTACTGTACATATTTACTATCTACACAAATCTACACAATGTGCACAGATGGATTAGTTTCTTGCCTGCACAAAGCTGCTCTCACAAATCACCACAAGCTCAGCGGCTCAGAAGAGCACACGTCTACTTTCACACCGTTCTGGATGTCAGGAGTATATCTTCAGTTTCACTGTGTATGTGCGTGTGCAAGCTCAGTCATGTCCAACTCCTTGAGACCCCATGGGCTACAGCATCCTCTGTCCACGGGATTCTCCAGGCAAGAATAATGGAGTGCACGCCATGTCCTCCTCCAGGGGATCTTCCGGATCCAGGGATCGAAGCCTCATCTCTTCTGTCTCCTGCACTGGCAGGCTGGTGGATTCTTTACCACTTGTGCCACCTCAGCTAAAGTCAAATTGTTGGTAGGATTGGTTCATTCTGCAAACTATGAAGGGAAAATCTGTTTCTTTGTCTTTTTCAGCTACCAGTAGCTGCCCATACTCCTTGGTGTATGGTCCCTTCCTCCAGCTTCAATCTAATCTCTGTTTCCATCATCACATAACTTTCTTGTCCGACTCCTCCTGCATCCCTGTGATTACAGCCAACTATCAGAATAATCCAGAATAATATCTTCACCTTGAGATCCTTTACCTGATCACATTTGCAAAGTCCCCACTTATAAGATCAAATGAGGTTTATTCCAGAGATGCAAGGCTCATTCAATATTTTTTTAAAAATGTAATTTACCATATTAACAGGCTAAAGAAGAAAATCACATGACCATATCAATCGATGCAAAAAAAGCATTTGACAAAATTCAACACTCACTCATGATAAGAACTCTCAGAAATATAGAAATAAAGAAGAACTTCCTCAACTTGATAAACCTCCAACTAATATTGCATCACGAATGCCTAAATGTTTCCCCCGATCAAATTGGGAACAATTCTTCAATTTCTAGGTGGTGCACCAAGGGAAGAAAAAGCAGTAATAGACATAGAGATTGGAAAGGAAACAAAATTCTCCCTATTTGTAGATGACACATATGTCTACACAAAAAATCCCCAGGAATTCACATATGTATTTTCCTTCTCTCTCTCTCTCTCTCTCTCTCTTAAATTTCAGGATACAAAATAAATATAGATAGAAAATGAACTGTATTTCTACATATGGGCAATTATTACATGGAATCTGAAATGAAAAAAGGTATCACTGATAATCACTTAAAAAATGAAATACTTAGGTGTAAATCTAACAAAATAGAACTGATATGATTAAAGCTAAACAATGTTGATAAAAGAAATCAAAGAAGATAAAAATAAATGCAGAAATAAATGCTGGGTTTATGGATTGGAAGATTCAACAACAGTAAAGATGTCAATTCTCCCAAAACTGATATAGAGATTTAACACATTTGTACCAAAATTGCAACAAGGTTTTTTTTTTTATAGATAAGGACAAGATTATTCTAAAATTTATATAGAAAAGTAAAGGAACTGGCATTGCTAAGACAGTTTTGTTAAAGAAGGAAAAATGGGAGGAATCATTCTTCTGTTAAGGCTCTCTACATACGTACAGTATCAACAGAGTACAGTACTGGAGGAAGAATAGACCCATATATCAATGGAACAGAATAAAGAACACATATATCAATGGAACAGAACAGAGACATAAATACGCCTATCTAATTTTTGAAGACCCTGATGCTGGAAAAGATTGAGGGCAGGAGGAGAAGGGGGGTGACAGAGGATGAAATGGTTGGATGGCATCACCAACTCAAAGGACATGAGTTTGTGCAAGCTCCAGGAGATGGTGCAGGACAGGGAAGCCTGGTGTGCTGCAGTCATGGGATCGCAAAGAGCTGTCATGACTTAACGACTGAATAACAAGAAATTTTTCACAGAGATGTAAAAGCAATTTAATGGGGAAAAAGTAACCTTTTCAACAAATGGTGCCAGAACAACTGGAAATCCATGGGAAAAAGACAAAATGAAGCTTGGCCTAAGTCTCACATCTTACACAAAAATTAACTCAAGATGAGTCGTAAACTTAAGGGGATCTATGACTAATCAAAGAGTTCTTAGATTTGGTACTAACAGCATGAGCTAAAAGAAGGAAAAAACTAATAAATTCGACTTCATCAAAATTTAACTTTTACTCTGTGAAAGATCCTATTTAGAAGATGAAAGACAAGTTACAGACTGAGAGAAAATATTTGCAAACCATTTATAAGACAAAGGACTAGCACCTAGAACATTAAAGAATTATCAAAACTCAATAATAAGAAAACAAATAAAGAATAGGCAGATTTGAACACATGCTTCACCAAAATATTATAGTCTATGTCCGATGCAGGATACAGAATGCTTGGGGCTGGTGCATGGGGATGACCCAGAGGGATGTTGTGGGGAGGGAGATGGGAGGGGGGTTCATGTTTGGGATCGCATGTACACCTGTGGTGGATTCATGTCAATGTATGGAAAAACCAATACAATTTTGTAAAGTAAAATAAAGTAAAAATTAAAATTAAAATAAATAAATAAAGATGGCAAATAAGTACACGGAAAGTTGTTCGTTATTATTGATGATTACAGTTTTAATGCAAACTGAAAAATGATCGATTATTACACACCTATCAGAATGGCTAACAGAAAATGCTCACAAATGTAAAAAGAAATTCATTCATTCAAACACTGCTGGTGAAAATGCAAAATGATACAGCCAAACTGGAAAACAGTTTGACAAGTTTCTTATAAAAGTAAACAGGTACCATACAGTCCAGTAACTGCACTCTTGGGCACTTAGCCAGGAGAAATGAAAACTTATGTTTGAACAAAGCTGTACATGAAGATTTACAGCATCTTTATTCATAATAGCTGAAAACTGGAAACAGTTCGGCTGTCCTTCAACAGGTAAATGGTTAACAAACAGCAGAACATTCCTTCCCTGGAATGCCACTCAGCCACTAAAAAGAACAATTATTGATACAAGCAACAATCTGGAGGAATCTCCAGAGAATCATACTGAGTGAAAAACACCAAGTCCCAAAGGTTACATGCTCTATGATTCCATATATATAACATTCTTGAGATGACAAAATATATAAAGGAAGAACAGATTGGCAGTTGTCAGGAGTCAAGGAGGGGATGTGGGCAGGAAGGAAGGGAGAGTAGCTATAAAAAGGCAACCTGAGGGATTCTTGCAGCGATGGAAATGTTAACTGTATCTATATCTTAACTGTATCAATGTCAATATTCTGATTTTGATTACATTAGAGCTTTGCAAAATGGTAGCACTAAGAGAAAATGGGTAAAAGGTACACAGGAGTTTTCTGTCATTTTTCACAACTGCATGTTAATGTACAATTATCCCAAAGTAAAATTGTTAATTAAAAAAGTATCTGTATGTGTGTGTGCGTATTGTAGTCAGATTGCATCACTCCTCTGCTCAAAATCCTCTGCTTTTTCTTAACATAGTGGTTAAGGGTGGTGATTTTTTTTTTTTTTAACATTTATTTGTTTGTGTCAAGTCTTAGTTGAGGTGTGTGGGCTTAGTTGCTCCACTGCATGTGGGATTGTAGTTCTCCAACCAGGATCAAACCTGCGTCCCCTGCTTTGCAAGCCCAATTCTTTACCAGGGAAGTTCCCCTCTGATGACTTTGCATCTCACCCAAAGAAAAGTCAGACTCCTACAAAGGCCTAGCAGAATGTATATTCTGACCTCTTCCTCCTGGCCCCATAAGCCAAGGTGGCCTGTGGAACAGTCCAGCTCAGAGGCTCAGCAGCTGTTCCCTTGGAGGGAAACCCTTTTTTCAAGAACACCCACCAATTACTCTCTCACTTCTTTGAGGCCTTTCCTCAAAAGCCTTCAATGCATCCCACCACTACCATGTTATTTAAAACTGCATTCTCTGCTTTCCGCTATTCTTCTGTGCTTCATTTTTCTGTATCACACCGATCATGGTCAGAGAAACTACAATCGCTCAATCTTGTCTGACCCTTTGTGGCTCCATGGACTGTAGCCTGCCAGGCTCCTCTACCCACGGAACTTCACAGGCAAGAATACTGCAGTGGGTTGCCATGCCCTCCTCCCGGATGTCTTCCCCACCCAGGGATGGAACCTGGGTCTCTTGCATCTCCTGCATTGGCAGGTGGGTTCTTACCACTAGCACCACCTGGGAAGCCCATATAATTGATACATTTGTTTATTAGCCACACAGCAAATCAACTTCCCCCTGCCCCTACCAGCACCTTCTTCTTCCTCCCCTCCCTCTCATTCTTTTTCTTCATCTCCATAGGTCAGAAATTACTCTTTTACTGCAACATCCCAAGTGCAAAGAACACTGCCAAACAGTGGCTTTCAACAATTATCAACTGTTGCTGCAGGAAGGAAGGAATAAAGGAAATGAGGGAAGAAAGGAGGGACCTCTGTAAACTGGGTCAAGGATGACATGGACAGATCTGTCAAAGGCCACTGGAAAAAAAACTTAAAATCAACAGAAAATTATAACAGTCATGTTCAGGATGGAAAATTATTTTAAAGTTCCATCATTAGGAACTTAGAGAAACTTGTTAAAAGAAAGTAGAATCATAAATGAACTCTTTCCCTCACTTATAATGATTTATACATGATAGAGGAAGTAAATTTTATCAACTAATATAGGCAACAGGAGAAAGGTAAGAGGAAAACTGTTACTGCCATCAAATGCAGCTTAGGAAAAGGCCTGAGGTTGTGTACAGAATGCCTGGAGAAAGGTCTGTTAAATAAGCTTTCCCGGCAGGATATTAGAAACAGGGAATGTACTGAACAGAAGTGTCTGGCCTCCTAACCCCCCAGGCTCCCTGTGGCCCAGCACCTCCCCTTCCCCAGTGGACCACAACACTGCCCTGCAGAGCAGCAGAGATGACCTAAGTACCTCATGTTCCCCTCCTGCCCAGCTAAGCAAGTGGCCCAGTAGAGAACCTTCCGTATTCCCTTGGTTACCAGACCCTATAGATTGCTGGGTAGAAAGTCATCAGATGGCTCATATAGTCAGGCCTCTACTGATGATCCATCCCTCTCTAAAAACTTTTCAGAACCAAACCCATCATGGCTCACATCCTGGTTTACCTTTGTCATACCAGACGATCAACCCTTCCAGACCATCCAACATCAAGCAGGCCCTTACTTGCCAATGACCCTCTCATTCCCATCCCACCCCCTCAAATCTAATAATATTATTTTATACATAGACTCTGCAGAAAACAGAGAAGGAAGGAAATGCTTCACAACTTGTTTCACAAAGACAGCATAACCCCGATACCAAAACTTAACCAAAGTATTACAAGAAAAGAAAATCACACATCAATGTCCTTCAAACGTACAGACACAGACATCTTAATACGCTAAGAAATATTTGCATGCCAGATCCAGTCATATGAACAAATAATGGCACATCATGACCATCCTGGCTCTACATTCAAAAGATAGATGCAATTCACATTGTTGTTGTTTAGTCACTAAGCTGTGTCTGACTCTTTGTGACCCTGCGGACTATAGCCTGCCAGGCTCCTGTCCATGGGATTTCCCAGGCAAGAATACTGGAGTGGGTTGCCATTTCCTCCCAAAGATTTGGGGATCTTCCAAACCCAGAAATCAAACGCTAGTCTCCTGCATTGGCAGACGGATTCTTTACCACTGAGCCACTTGGAAACCAAACTTAAAACTTATTTGTTGTGCGCTCCTCACACTAGAAACACTAGCACCCTGGGAGGAAGGGACCCTGCCTGTCACCTACACTGCTGCATCCTCAGAACCAGGAGCACTGCCCGGTGAGAGTGTGCACCTAATGTATCTGTTGAATAAGTGAACGTCACTAACGACTAAACTGTGTCTTCCAAACAATGATTTTAAGAGATGGCCCAAAGATCCTGGTTTAGGAATGTCTTTTGTATTCTAACTGTAAGGCCATTTATTCAACTTTAGAAAGTAATTAGTATAAGCCCCTGGCAGATATACAGCACCAAGTCCCCTGCTATAGGCACACATAAGGCAAAATAGTGGAAATCACTGGCAGGGAATCTAACAAAAAGAAAACTCTGAAAGAATACAATTCTTTTATTTGTACTAATATTCACAATATTCAACCTAGAAATTGTCTTCTTAATGGTCTTGTTCTTGAGTATTCTTCCCTTGCGTCTTCATTACACTTCCACCTCATTCTTTTAGTCTAAGGTATAGACTAAAAGCATTTATTTTCCTATCACTTTCTCCCTCTGGGATTGGCAACTTAGGTAACTCCTCAGCCAGCTCAAATTCTTTTAACCATTTGAATGCTTGTAGCTTACTTACGGCATATTTCTATGTAATTCATGATCATTCATTTCTCAGCAACATAAAATCATTTAAATGGGAAAGGAATTATCTGAAAAAGAATACTATTGCAAATAAATCCATCCTAGAAAAGGAAAAAATGAAAGTTCAGTATAAGGCACGAATTGGTAATATTCTAGAGTTGGACCTAAATTAGCTGGTGCTAATTTTATCTCATTTTATTAATGGGTAAATTAATGGTAATTTCTGAAGTTGTAAAGTAAAGGGAAACTAGAAAGGAGTGTACCCGTACATGTTAAACTTCTCCTCCTTGCAGGCTGGGGTTTGACAAATAGTTAATGAATGAGTGAATAAATGAAAGGAGGAATTTATAAGTATTCTAAATAATAGTCATAAAGCTAGTTAGTGGTACAGCCAGGACTAAATCCCAGTTCTCTCCCTTTCCTCCTTGGTTACTCGTAAGTTGCAGCTACATGAACAGGGTAGTCAGTTGTCAGGGGAGCAGCAATGTCGCTGAAATCACTGACTGACCTTAGTCTTGTGTTCTTTTCTCATTCTGCTTTTAGACGTGCAAACAAAAGAATGAAAAGTGCCAAGTGGGATGATATAAGAAAATTGCACTGTAGCCAGATCACACATAGAAAAATGACAGAAAAGAGGTAGGCAGAGATAGCTCTGTGATTTTCTTCTCACTCTCACCTGATCTAAGAGATATAAAAGGTACAAAGTTAGAATGCATTAGCTGTCAAATCAACAATGTTCCATTAGACTAAGGCTCAGCCTTCTCTAACAATGCAGCCATTTCACAGCCACGGGCTTGACAGGGTCCACAACTGGGCAACAAGAGGCAGAAATAATCAGGAACAAGGACACCGTGTAATAATGGAGACAATATACTTACTCTTCCAGGAAGTGTTGCTGGGGTCCTATAATAGAGCCGGGCCGGCAGATTCTGATCCAAGCGATTATTTCTGCATGCGTAAACCTGTAATGTTTCATGACATAACAGGCTATCAAGGTCCCTGTTCTTCCAAGACCAGCTGTAGGAGAGGGGAAAAGAACAAGAAATACAAAATTCAGCAAATACATCCATAAACATACTGAAATCATACCATGTCCAGAAATTGCTATGGTTTGAAATACAGTGCAAGATGTTTAAACCCAGGCAATAATGTAATGCTTTTTACATGACCAAGGGCTAAATAATAATTCTAACTCAAGAAAAAACACAGATCATATGATCAAAATAAACATATGGAAATATATATATATATATATATATATATAATATATATATATAAAAGAGCAAGGGTCTTGAAAATTATGGACAGTTCAACTCCCAAGGACCTTTGAGAATGACTGCCTTTGTGAGTATTGCTAAGGCAATGCTGGTTCCAGACAAGCACTTGCAAAATATCAGCTGTCAGGTGTGTCTCCACGCTCCCACTCCTTAGCTGCAGTCCAGGCTGAGATGAACCTTCAGTTAACAGTTTGTGTGTATGTGATGCTAAGTCAGTAAGTGTAACTGATTATATTATCATGGTCATTGTCTAAACCTATTTAAATGGTGAGGCTTTTTTAAACTTATTGTAGAATAAGAAATTCTAGAATCAAATAGAACAATACCATAAGCATCATCTGACCTCCTCAGCTGCCTAGCCCAGGACTGTTTCAATACTATTTCCATTAGGTTGTCCTAACTTCTATGTAACTCTTTCAGAGACCAGGGTTCATTATTTCCTCAGCCAACACGCACTGATGGAGCAGCTACTACCTGCCAGGTGCTGTCCTAGAAGCTGGGGATAAGGTGATGGATAAAACACACACCGTCACGGCCCTTGTGAGAGCATGCAGCCCAGTGAGAAAGAACCAAGGCAAAAGAAGTGCTCAAGTTTCATTTCCTGAGGCTCTGGCATTTTTCAAAAACTTTTGCGTCAGGATATTTTCCTGATGTCAAACCCAATTTCTGTTATGTAGGAGAAATTAATACAGTTAGAAATGATTGTCAAAGAAGTACTGGTTACTATCATGATCAAAACATTCTTCAAAGTGTTTTCACAAATTGTGCTATTTTTTTCCTCTCTCCAGAGAAATAAAAGTGATAGGACTTTGCATTTAAACAATTCTTTTAAACCTACACTGGCTTCCCCCTTCTCCAAAATACTCAAAAATCTGATCAAACTATAAAGTCTTCAAATACGGTGACTGCTGTTCATACCCCAGAACTGAGGGCCAAGATACTAATCAATTCGCTCATATTAGCATAATAAATGACTATGGAATTCGGGACTAAAATTCCCTGGGGATCCTGCTGTCTATCGTCCCAGAGTTCTTTCCACTTTGGGCTCATCTGCTCAGTCACTCCATTCAACAAATACTAAGAACGCTGAGTATAAGACACCGTGACTGATGCTGGGGCCAGAAACATGAAGACAAGCAGGATGCCTGCTCTCTTGAGATATACAGCACTGAGCTTATTTATAAGCATTTTCTAAATCTTTCCATATCTGGCTTCTTGGAGTTAAACTCAGCACCATAAACTGTTATTTAAGTAACACTTATGAGTAAAGCACTACGCTGAGTTATTTTTCCACTACTTAATCTCTTGCTATCATATACTCTTTTTCTTATAGAATGACAGAGTGGCTCTTTGTTTTCAAACATTTGATTCAGCTGGTCAAATGTTTATTGACTGATCGTCTACCAGCAACCCAGGTCAGGGCTTTGCTCAGAGGTTAAGAAGATAAGCAAGTAGAGGATATGATTTTTGACCACAATACTTTATCACACAGTTGTAGACACAAGAATAATAACCAACAAGCGAAGAAATTAGGTTTAAACTGAAGCTAGGCGCTCAGAGAAAGGGAGTGTGTGAGTTGTTGGTGTCTTCAAAGAATGTGTCATTGACGACAAGGACTTCAGCTGACTCTAAAGAATCGGAAAGTTGCAGACAATTTCAGCACAGGGTCCAATGAGTGAAAGCCAGATGGCCTGGAGAATGTGTCAGTGTGTGTTGAGCGGAAAATAAGGTCAGATGGGTATGGAGGGGCCAGATTAAGGGGCACCTCTGAGTCAAGTGCAGGAGCCTATATTTAGGTGAAGCAGGTTATCAATTGTGGGCTGAAGGCACCAAGGCCTGCTGAGTTATTTGGGATTCTCCAGATTCGGGTGCACAGCGCTCCATCTGCACACTGATTAGGTCACACTTTGTGCATATATGTGCTATTATTCCTCAAATATATGTAGACGAGGCTCTAATGAGCAAAATTCAGCTCATTTAGGAATTCATGACATTATCAACAACTATTAATAATAAACATATAGCCATTATCCTATAAATATCTGATTTTTCCTTTAACCAACAAAAAGCCCTAAATAAAGCCACCATATATTTGGGGACAAAGAAATTGACATGATAAAAGCAGCTGGGTGAGGCAGTAGCATCCCTCCGGGATGGGAAAGGTCAGAGATGGAAGCCAGAGAGAGGAGCAGGAAGGCTGGGGCGGGAGGAAGGCTGGCTGCCAGGCAGAGGCAGGGAGAGACAGTGGTAACAAGGAAGAGCTGAGTTAGAAAGACATTTTGATTGGGTCACACGGAAGGTGAAAGGCAACTGATACTTTTAGCCTAGAAAACTGGTACAATGTCATCCATGAAACCATGCGGTTAGAAAAGGAAATAGGGGGGAAAAAAAAAGAAAAGGAAATAGGAGAAAGTTGGCGGCTTCATTTACATGTTTCAGAATCTCACCACTTCTAAAGCAGGAGTCCTTTTGTAGCTTTTCCTATCATTTTTCAAATAATAAAGACAATCTTCTCTAATCTCCTCAGCATTTGGAAATACACAATTTTTCAGCAAAAAAAAAAAAAATCATGTCATCTAATGGTGTAACACACAATTATTTAAGTTCCACTAAGAAAAAATTAAACTATGATATGCAATCATTTTAAGATCCATCCTAGTCTCAAAAATGTGAAAACGTAAAAAGGTATGTCTCTAAATTAGTGTTTTTCAATCTTAGCCCAGCCAAGAGCCTCTCTAGGCATTTTTTTTCCTGATTGTTCCCCATGAAGTTTTACTGTCACAGACAGATCGCATATTTCTATATGTACTGTGTATAAATCTGTTCTTTGCATAGAAAAGGAAAATGTTTGTTTACCACCCCAAAACAAATTTTTCTCCCTTGAGGGTAGTATCACCTGAGGTTGAGGATACATATCAAAAATGCAATGAAATTACAATCAAGCTCAAGTTTATGGATGCCTAGCATTCCCTTCCCATTAACTCTTCTAAAAATTATGTTTACACTATTTTATTAGATAAGGTTTGTGTATGTGTGTGTCCTGTTTTCATCTGAAGTTCATTTTGCCCCCAAACATCAACATTCTTTAGAAAAGAGCAAAGCTTAATCGTGGTCTCAGTAGGACTCTCTTCATTTAATATAAGATTTATTGGCTTTCATGTTTGTGCCCAGAGTAAATATTTTAGGTTTCTGCAGAGCTGTTAAGTCCTCAGTCATCTGACAAGACTGCTGTACAGGTAATCATTTTGACAGAATACAGCTGGACAGCCTGAGGCAGGAAGCCCAGTCGGTTTCCAGAGCACTTCTTTTCAAGTCACCAATCTGGGTCTCAGCCTGGGGAGAGGATGGCCTTCTCTACAAGATAACACTGTCTCCCCCTGCATCCCTCCCATACAGGAGGCTACCTGCTCCCTTGGTTAGGCTCTTCATCACACAAACTCACAACCAAAAAGAAAAGGGTGGCACAGAAATTTTTCAAATTTCTCTAAAACTAAAAGTTACTTCCCCCTTTTAAAGAGTCTATAATTTAGATCTATAAAAAGAACCTACTTAGCACTCAATAGTCAGGAGCTCTTACCACAACCCAACAGAATAGGAACAGTTCACTAAGTTTCTATAAAAACTTTAACAAATTTTTTAAAGCATTCATAATTAAAGGGCTCCCTGGCACAGGGAGAGAAGATGTTGAAAAGTCTTCTATTTATACCAAGTTAAAGGCTGATTGCCTTACAGTTTCAGGCATTTTCTGAAACCCCTACCGATCATCAAAAATCACATAGTGAAACATCACAACGTTGCCACTGTCTAATGATTATCTGCGCTGGAAAACTTCACAAAATCACGGCCATTAGTTTTATCAACCAGAAGGCAAGCTGCAGATACTGAATCGTTATGAGATTTTGCACATTCCCAGAAAATTAGTTTCCAGTTTATCTCTATTTTTAGTACTTTACATTGAGGCATGAAATAGTCATTCTCTTTTCAGCAGCTACCAAAGTTCATTTGACATCAGATAAGTCTCTCTCCCTCCTCCTTAGAATTCAATTAAAATGCTCTATGCTGTTTTAATTCCCAGGAAATTAAACTGACTTAATTAGGGCAGATGTCAAAATAATTAACAGGCCTATAGTAGCTAAGTATGCTATTAAAAGCATTACAGCTGTAATTAAATCAAAGGTGTAATCCTTGCAAAAGAATCCTACATGTGTGTACAAGTGGAAGCAAATGAAATAACTCTCAAAAAAATGTCACCACCTGTAACTGTGAGCTTCGTATATGAGAACTGACTTCATTGCTAAAGGATCTGATTAAAATATTTTTTAAACCCCTGCAATATAAAAT
Source organism: Ovis aries (assembly GCF_016772045.2). NCBI lineage: Eukaryota > Metazoa > Chordata > Mammalia > Artiodactyla > Bovidae > Ovis > Ovis aries. The sequence continues at coordinate 77,800,875 of NC_056054.1, read as the reverse complement.
ATAGATATTTCTTAAAATATTCCTTATAAGGTCGACAATTACAGCTCAAGGATATAATAAAGAGAATATCTGTAAAAAGAATGTTTAACACCAGAGCGTCTTATTTTCCCAACGTTTGTTAGGTGAGGAATAACACCAAGAGATATGATGAGTTTTAATGAAAGCTTTGCATTTCCCCTCCCCTGAATTTGTCAATCCAAGACATGACATCGCTCAGTTGGTAAATCATCTGCCTGCAGTGCACGAGACCTGGGTTCGATTCCTGGGTCGGGAAGATCCCCTGGAGAAGGAAATGGCAACCCACTCCAGTATTCTTGCCTAGAGAATCCCTTGGACAGAGGAGCCTGACAGGCTACAGTCCACGGGATCACAACAGTCGGACATGACTTAGCGACTAAACCACCAAGACATGACAGGCAGAGAAACTACATGCCTTGGCAACCAAAAAACTGATTAGGAAATAAGGACAAATTAATCCCATAAGAAATACTGCTTTTTATGACACAAAAGCTTTGAAAGAGACCATGTGAATAGCTCCTACTAAACGTCAGCAACTGCCATATTCTCATTAGCTTTCGAGTTCCACCGACACTTGACATTCAGTGGTCTGGTATCCACGAGGGGCTGGTTCTGGAATCCCCGTGGATTCTAAAATGCGCGGATGCCCAAGTCCCTTCCAGTCACATTGGCGGATGCGCACCCTGCGCATACTAAAAGCTGGCCAACGGCATGAGAAATGCAGGCTTTTCCTCGGGCCTAGGCAATCTTTAACAAAATGAGATAGAGGCAGAGCCAGGCGCACAGGGATCACACGGGGAAAAGCCAGAGCGCCGCCACCCCGCCGTGACCTGGGCAGAACGGGAAGCACCAGTCTAGAGACACCTTCCTAGCACATCCACCCTCCCACTCCCCCACCACCCGGGAGACAGAAGTCCAGCCGGTCGGGGGCCCCATCCTGCTGAGAAACGCGGAGGCGAGGAAGGGGTTCCTGTTCTCGTGGACGAAGCCTGACCCAACCGAGGAGCCCGCAGCTGAACCGGGGGCCACATGCAGCTGTTTCCATCGCCCAGCCTCTCCCAAAATGCGGCTTTCAGTTGCTGCTCACATTTTCAGCAAGTACCTCCACCTACTCAATTCTTAAACATAGAAACAAGGGCCTACAAAACAGTATTTTAATTTCTGTCAGAACCAAGGCCATGCTCGTCTGAGTAAGTCAGTTACAGCAGCACTAGGCACAGGAAAAGAACAGGACAATCCCCAGCACCTACTAGACAATTTGCATAAAACGCCCCAGAAACCGGGTTCTCAGACGAAACCCCGGAGAACAGCACCACCCAGCGGCAGCACGAAAAGCCGCATGTGAGCAACGAGAGGCTCCGCCTGTGATGGCTGAAGCAGTTTCTCCTCGCTGAAACCAAAGACCCCAGTAAAATACCTTCCACCGTGCTGGAAAACCTACAATGCGAGCCTTCTCAAAGCCCAACAGCTAGGCTTAAAGCAAAGGTTATTTCGTACTTTCTGAGTAGCTGACACATGGTTGCCAGGTAAAATACAGAATATATGTTTGGTGCGATATTTGAGACAGGCTAAAAAAAAAAAAAAAATACTCGCTGTTTAAAATTCAAACTTAACTGGGCATCTTGTATTTTTATTTGCAAATCTGGCGACTCCTGTCCCAAAGTACCCTCTCCTGGAGGCCAGAGATGCATTTACACAAGTCTTTCAGTCATTCAGAGGCAGTAACACACCTGTGGCAAGGAAGCTAGCGATGAGCCAGGTACACTACCGCTCCCTAGCAACGGGCAGGGAAGACATTCGGTTCCACGATGCTGAAGACTAATGGGGGGAGGGATGCTGTGTGCTTAGTCGCTCAGTCATATCCGACTCTGCAACCCCATGTACTGTAGGCCGCCAGGCTCCTCTGTCCATGGAGTTTCTCCAGGCAAGAATGCTGGACTGGGTTGCCATGCCCTCCTCCAGGGGATCTTCCCAATCCAGGGATTGAACTCAGGTGTTTGGCATTGCAGGCGGATTCTTTACCATCTTGAGCCACCAGGGAAGCCCAAGAATACTGGAGTGGGTACCCTATCCCTTCCCCAGGGGTTCTTCCCAACCCAGGAATCAAACTGGGGTCTCCTGTTACCAGCTAAGCTGGGGTGGGTGCAGGGAGGAGGGGGTGGTCCAGGGTTCTGAAACCAAACCCATTTGTTTCCTAAGAAGCTAACTGGTTTTGTTCCGCCTGTTGTGCTGCCTTTGGTCTCATCCCCTTCCAGTGCCCACCAAGGCCTCCTTGCTCGCACCTTTGCAGTGGACGGCGATCGCCCCCTCGGTGTTCTCACAGATATTCAGGAACCTCCGCACGATGTTGTCGCTGGGAGTGCTGCCGTCGATGAAGAAGAGGTCATAGTGCTCGAAGCCCGCATCTGTGAAGCGTTTTGCCTCATAGATCTTTTTGTTCAGCCTCACGACCGCCGTCACGTTATGCTTTTTGAAATAGGGAAAGTAGGCTTCGGGGGCGTGAAGAGGATAACCTAAAGGAAAGCAGAAGGTGTAAGCAAAAGGCACGTATGTTGCCTCATGTAACCCAGGAACAGGAAAACCCTTCGAGATAGAGATCAGTCTCAACAGAGCTTAGGAAGAAAGTGCATTTCAGGAGAGGCTGAGGTCGAAGCAACTTCCTAAAAACAGCCAGCTGAATAACTGGAGAAAAACACCATCGGAGGGAAAGAAGAAAAAAAAAAATCTGACTATTGTAAAGAAACTCTTGAACAGTTCAAAACCTCAACCTCTTAGGATTCAAATCCCAGGAGCACCGGTCCTCCAAGCCAAAAATAAAGGCATTCATGAGGCCCTCAGGGTGCACACTAGGCCTGGGAGGACTCTGTGTTTTTTCTTCCTCTTGACAAATACTTTTGAGCTACAGTTAAAGCCTTTTTGCCAGATGTATAGTTTTAATCTACAGTGCATTCACAGAGTATACTAAACACCTACTATGTCCAAGTCACAAGTGCAAGTTCTTTTAATCCTCAGAACAACCCATTAAGATAAAAATAGTAAACCCCAGGTAACCGTTAACTAAAAGAGGTTCAGTAATCAGTTTAGGAGATATTTTCTTTTTTGAGGCGAACAGGTGGTCAGCCTCCAAACCCCTTATGTTGTGAGTGGGTCCAGCACCATGTGACTATTGCTGGGAGCTGGGTTACAGATGCATGACCTGTGCCTGCGTGCTAAGTCACTCTAGCCATGTCCGACTCTTTGTGACCCCATGGACTGCAGCCCACCAGGCTCCTCTGTCCATGGGATTCTCTAGGCAAGAATGCTGGAGTGGGTTGCCATGCCTCCTCCAGGGGATTTTCCCAACCCTGGGATGGAACCATTGTCTCTTCCAACTCCTTCATTGGCGGGTGGATTCTTTACAACTAGTGCCACCTGGGAGGCTGTACGTATGACCTACGCTTGGCCAGTCACGACGGTGACCACTGGGGGCTCTGACCACTGCAAGCCTTACCTAGCGGCCCCAGGGCTTAAAGGGACTCATTTCTCAGCACACTGATTACCACGGCTGTAACCCATTCAGGGCACACCAAGTGAGATGACCTCATTCAGGACTCATTCACCACTCAGGACTCCAAGCGTGGTGGGCAGCAGCAGCCAGCAAGGCGACCCAGCATTTTCTGCACTGTGTCCTTGGTTGTTTTTCCTGCTGTCTCGAACATCGAATATGCTGGTTGTTTCCTATTTTCTCTTAATTGCAAGCCAACAAGAGGCTTGGGTGTACATGTAACATTTCCCAAACTACTTTTCCCACTGGTTTTCTGTCAGTTTGAAAAATGGGAGGCACTAAAATACAGCTGGAACAACTGGAGGCCAGAGGAAGAAGAGACACCTTCTGTTTTCCTGCCAGCATGGCTTCTGCAGAGGAGAGGAAGCCCCAACTTAGTTTGGCACTCCCAGCACCAGCCGAGCCTAACAGTCCCCACTCCTCAGGCCCCAAGTGCCAGTACCAGCCCTTCGGAGCTCCCAGGTTGCTGGTCTCACATTTTCCTTTCTGTTCCCTTAACCCTGGCCTTAAAGGCAATAACTATTTCTTCCTTAATATGCTGGGGTTGTTTTTTTTTTTTTCAGAGTTGCCCTTTTACTTTTTAACTTTCTTTCTAGCAAATTCCTTGGGGTTTCCTGGTGGCTCGGAAGGTAAAGAATCTATCTGCAAAGCTGGAGACCCGAGTTTCATCCCTAGATTGGGAAGATCCCCTGGAAGTTTCTGTTCAGTCATGTCCGACTCTTTGCAATCCCATGGACTGCAGCACGCCAGGCTTCCCTGTCCTTCATCATCTCCTGGAGCCTGCTCAAACTCATGTCCACTGAGTCGGTGATGCTATCCAACCATCTCGTCCTCTGTCGTCCCCTTCTCCTCCTGCCCTCAATCTCTCCCAGCATCAGGGTCTTTTCTAATGAGGCAGCTGGTCCCATCTGGTAGCCAAAGTACTGGAGTTTCAGCTTCACCATCAGTCCTTCCAATGAATATTCAGGATTGATTTCCTTTAGGACTGACTGATTTGATCTCCTTGCAGTCCAAGGGACTCTCAAGAGCCTTCTCCAACACCACAGTTCAAAAGCATCATTCTTCCATGCTCAGCCTTCTTTATGGTCCAAGCCTCACATCCACACATGACCACTGGGAAAACCGTGAGTTTGACTATTGGGACCCTTGTCAGCAAAGCAATGTCTCTGTTTTTTAGTTTGCTGTCTAGGTTTGTCATAGCTTTTCTTCCAAGGAGGAAACATCCTTTAATTTCATCTCACCATCTGCAGGGATTTTGGAGTCCAAGAAAATAAAGTCTGTCACTGTCTCCATTGCTTCCCCGTCTATTTGCCATGAAGTGATGGGACTGGATGCCATGATTTTTGTTTTTTGAATGTTGAGATTCCAGCCAGCTTTTTCACTCTCCTCCTTCACCTTCATCAAGAGGCTCTTTAGTTCCTCTTCACTTTTTGCCATAAAGGGTGGTATCATCTGCATATCTGAGGTTATTGATATTTCTCCCTGCAGTCTTGATTCCAGCTTGTGCTTCATCCAGCCCAGAATTTCACAGGATGTACTCTGCTTATAAGTTAAATAAGCAGGGTGACAATATATAGCCTTGATGTACTTCCTTCCCAATTTAGAACCAGTTCATTGTTCCATGTTCACTTCTAATTGTTGCTTCTTGACCTGCATACAGAATTCTCAGGAGACAGGTAAGGTGGTCTTCTTTAAGAATTTTCCACAACTTTTTGTGATCCACACAGTCAAAAGCTTTAGCATAGTCAATGAAGCAGAAATAGAAGTTTTTCTGGAATTCTCTTGCTTTTTCTATGATCCAATGCATGTTGGCAATTTGATTTCTGGTTCCTCTGCCTTTTCTAAAACCAGCTTGAACATCTGAAAGCTCTTGGTTCACATACTGTTGAAGCCCAGGCTTGGAGAATTTTGAGCATTACTTTGCTAGCCTGTGAAATGAGTGCAATCGTGTGGTAGTTGCCCCTGGAAGAGGAAATGGCAGCCCACTTCAGTGTATTTGCCTGGAGAATTCCCTGGACTGAGGAGCCTGGAGATTGCAAAGAGTTGGACGCAACTGAGCAACTAACACTTTCAGTTTCTAGCAAATACCTTCTATTGGATCCCTTCCTTCTATTTGAAATAAAGTGGTTTCCAGTCCTGCCTGGATCCTGCTGAGATATGATCTTCCTTAGAGCCTGCTCATTTCCTAAATCTCATTTTCCAGCCTTCCATTGGAGGCTATGCGCTCCCCAGCATAATTCCAATGTGCCTTTTTGGTTTAATTTACCAGAGTTCTGCTTCCTGCAATCAAGAGCCCTAACTAGTACACTTGGCCAAGGTCGCACAAGGGATAGAGGCAGAACTGGCAGATGGGCCTAACACAGTCCAAATACATGATTTTAACAAACCATGCTACTTTGGCACAAACAAGTAATGCAGAGTTTATTTAAAATCTTCTGTGTAGAAACAGTGACTTATACACATTTAGAGAAAACACATGATTTTCAACTTAGGGGAAAAAAAAAACAGATCTGTTTCCCTAGTTGGTATGTGTGCTCAAATCATTTCCCAGCCTAAAGGGAGAAATAACAAGAGCTCTTCTATTGTGTAAGGAATGGGAAGGAGAGGGTTCATGAATTCATGACATGGGAACCTTCCCATGGTATGATGGGCTGACAAGGGCTTCTGACCCTGGCTTCCTAGCACACTTGGCACCTCCATGATAGCACCTGTCATGAAGTGTGCTAATGGTTCTTTGGTACTGTCCCTCCTCCTCCTCTGCCAGTGCAGAAGGCACTGGCAACCCACTACAGTACTCTTGCCTAGAAACTCCCATGGACGGAGGAGCCTGGTAGGCTGCAGTCCATAGGGTCGCTAAGAGTCGGACACGACTGACCAACTTCACTTTCACTTTTCACTTTCATGCATTGGAGAAGGAAATGGAAACCCACTCCAGTGTTCTTGGCTGGAGAATCCCAGGGATGGAGGAGCCTGGTGGGCTGCCATCTATGGGGTCGCACAGAGTCGGACGCGACTGAAGTGACTTAGCAGCAGCAGCAGCTCCCCTCCTCCACCAAAGCTGTGAGAGCTTCTCTTTACATATATGAATTTCCATCATAAATAAACAGCATTACAGATAATATACCTAAATCTACTATCAATAGAAACTATGTATATCTTTTGAGAGAAGAACACTGAACAGGTATCCAGATTTGGCAATAGGGCATTGAAAAAAGTAACAATAATGGTAATAATCATTATTACCTAACATATATTGAGCACTTCTATATGCCAGTCCCTAAGCTAAGTGTTTCACGTGTATCATCTCAATAAACCTTACTCAGTTACCAATGCCTGGAAAAGTTAACTGACTCATGTACACACTGCTGGGAAGAGACAGAGGCAGCGTTCGAACACTAGCAGTCAGATTCCCAAATGAAAGCTTTCCGTTTACCTTCGATAACAGGAATAAATGGGCTTCCCTGACAGCTCAGCAGTAAAGAACCTGCCTGCCATGGCAGGAGCTTTCGGGTTTGCTCCCTGGGTCGGGAAGATCCCCTTGAGAAGAAAATGGCAACCCACTCCAGTATTCTTGCCTGGGAAATCCCATGGACAGAAGAGTCTGGTGGGCTATGGCCCATGGGGTCACAAAAGAGTCGGACACAACTTACTGACAGAACAACAGTCAGATTCCAGGGCCTGTGCTGAGGCTGATTTCAGGCAAAACCCAACTCCATTCTATGTTAGAAAAAGGGACGTTATATGAACATGAAGGGCTGCACTTACTACAGTCGGTGAGCATATATCTTCAAAATCCTCAAAAAAGTGTTTCAAACAAGTTATAACCAACAATGGCAATATCCTCTGACTTCCAAACAACCGTTTGTGGGTGTTTTAACTGTGTTCAGATGCTTCTGATAGGGGACTGGTTTTAGCAATGTGGAGTGTGAGCTGATGGACCAATCAAACAAACCTTCCTCCATCTGGCCGCTAGATGGAGCCCTGGCATCATAAAGCTCAAGCACAGCCCTGGCGCTGACCAAGATTCTCAGAAAGAGGGGTTGTAAAAATGCATCTCTTTCCAGCCCCTCATTTTAAAGTTAGGAAACTTCAGAACAGTGAGGTCAAATGACCAATCTACCCATTCTTTATTAAAAGCTAAAACGGCAATATAGGCAGGCAAATTGGAAAACAATAAAATATGTTTATTAGGTTCTCTAATGATAACACTATAATCAGAGTATCTGCTCTCTAATGACACCTGTTAATGTGCCCAACACTGCGCAAGACACTTCCTAAACAGTCTCTGTTGTGTGTGTGCTCAGTTGCTCAGTCATGCCCGACTCTCTGTGACCCCATGGACTGTGGCTCACCAGGCTCCTCTGTCCAGGGGATTTCCCAGGCAAGAACATTGGAGTAGCTTGCCATTTCCTCCTCCAGGGGATCTTTCCCTCTCAGGGATCCAACCCACATCTCTTGTGTCTCCTGCACGAGCAGGCAGATTTTTTTTACCACTGAGGATATCTGTAATCCTCACCAAATGCCTACAGAGTATATCCCACTTTCCCCCTTTTGATACTGAGAGAAGTTGAGGAACTGGTATAAGTTTGATGCAATGGACATGAACTTCGGCAAACTTTGCGAGATGGTGAAGGACAGAGAGGCCTGGCGAGCTGCTGGGGTCACAGAGTCGGATATAACCAAGCGACTGAACGAGAACAACCATACAGCCAGTTGGGGGCAGAGCCAGGCTTCAACCAGCTCAGGCTCTACGCCTTGAGCTTCTCTCCCTAAATGAGCCAGCTGACACTTCAAATTGTTGGGATTCTCTCTTCCAAGCTGTCTTTCTCTGTGCTTTTGACTTTCTTTTTAAGATGGAAATGAGAAGGACATTGCCACCTGAGAATTTGGGGGATTTTTTTTTGCAAAAATTTGAAATCGAATTTGTGCTACTGCTATATTAGTCAAGTTTATTAACCAAAAAGGGGGTAGGGTTCCTCCCTTCCAACTCGTCAAAAAAAACGTGAACAACGATGGCCGAAAGGAATTCCTAGTTAGTCTCTGCTGACACAACACACACTTAAGACTGTCATAATGCTTTCTGCCAGATCCCAAGATTTTAGGGCTTCCTTTTACTACATCCTAGCAACAGTTATTTGAGTGTTAATTTCTTAAAAGTATACCTTTTCTAAGTGAAGTCGTTCAGTCGTGTCCAACTCTTTGTGACCCCATGGACTGTAGCCTACCAGGCTCCTCCGTCCATGGGATTCTCCAGGCAAGAGTACTGGAGTGGATTGCCATTTCCTTCTCCAGGGGACCTTCCCGACCCAGGGATCGAACCCAGGTCTCCCGCATTGTAGGCAGACGCTTTACCGTCTGAGCCATACCTTTTCTACTAACAAACCCCCTAAAATGACTTTCAGCCTCCCCAGGAAACACAGGGTTTCTCAACTCAAAAAAGAAAAAAGAATGTGCCAGGATTTCACTACAACTGGATCAAGTTTACTAATTACATCAAAAAATATTTTAAGTTCAAAAAGGACTCTTTACCTTAAATTAAAACACTTTGCAAAAAATATAATGACACTGTCAGTGACTATCAGATTTTAAAATGGGGATTCTGGTAAAATATCAATATTCTAACAATTACAGCCTTAAATGAAATTGCTCTAGACATAAAAACTGAGAAGTATTACATAAGCAGCGCTTTCAGATCTTTTTTTTTTTTCCCCTCGATGTGAGAGGGCACAATATACGTATTCAGAAAAGAAAAGATGTATATAGAGTGATGAGTTGACGGTGGTTATTTTTAGATAATATAACTACACGTGACTTTTTATCTAGATAGCTTAAAGTTTCTATAGTGAACATATTTTTCCTCTGAAGTAAAATAAAGAACACAGAATTTGGAATCAGTGACCTATGTTTGAATTCACACAATGCTACTTTCCAGCTCTGTCAACCTGGGCAAGTTAGGTTACCAAGCCTCCATCTTCTCATCCACAAAATAGCTACCACCTGCTCCAGGGAGTGGTTCTGATTATTAAATAGATAAAGTGTGCACAAAAGGCTTAGCACCACTCCTGGCACATAAGCAAATGGTAGCTAATAATTTAAGATTTTTGACAGCTAAGAACTGACACGTAAAGTATTCATGTCCTTTTACCTTGTGATTCTTCTTCTGAGAATATAGAAAAGAAACTGGGGCTGCAAAAAAGATATATGGACAAGTATGCCACCCACTACAGTTTTTAAAAAGTGAAAAACTGTGAATAACCCAGATCTCATTCAAAAATTAATCAAGTAATTATTAAAACTATGGTATAGTCATTGAATGCATTCATGGAAAATTATAATGAAGATCTACATTTATCATGAAGATTTATCATTATCTATATTTATAATGAAGATCTCCTTGCCATAGAAAGGAGTCTGTGGTACGTTAAGTGAAAAAAAGTTGCTATAAGACATCAATCATGTTATAACTCCATGCTGATAAAAAAAAAAAAGAAATATTGTTGTAAGTCTGTGTGTGTGTGTGTGTGTGTGTGTGTGTGTGTGTATTCTTTAGGGGAAAAAAATGTATGCCAAAAACAAAAAAAAAAAAACCAGATAAACAGAAAATTAAAATCCTCAATAATCCCACCAACAACTAGTAAATGTAGAAAACACAGTTATAATTATAGATCACTTTTTATGCTGCTAATATTAGTTCATCTGCATTTTCTTCTTTTTCAAAAATGATAATCAGGCATTACCTCTATAAAAATATTTTAAATGGTTTTTAAAAATTATACTCCTCAGCTTCTCTTTAAGGAAATTTCATTTAAAAATGAAATCCTAAATGGTAAAATTCTTTCAGCTTCATGCAAAAACAAACTCACTACAGAAACCATATGCCTACTAAAGTTTTCTGGGTCTGAGTTGGGTCATTTTGCACAAAAGGGAGATTTAATCAATCCTGTCTTGAAGACCAACTCTGGAAAAGCAGTTCCCTCAGGCACTTAACAAGTTATTCCTAACAATCCAACAGAACAGAGGTTAATCAGTCAATATCTGGAGTGAAAAAGACTCATGAGCAAATTTGTGAATACGATCTAACTCTGGTTTCAGTACAGTGACCACCTGTTTGTCAGGAGGATTACCCATCCCCAGAGGAAAACCATAATTCAAGCAGAGTTCCCTGGGAGACAGATGATAGGTATGAAATGATAGGCACATGTGTGGAAACACAAACAAATGATCAAATCCAAATGCATGAATAACCATATGCAATGAAACTAGATTTTGGAATAAACAGTTATGAAGATGATGATAATTTAAAGAAGAATAAATCCAGAATAGGGGTTTTAAATTATGTTTCTTTGGAGGACTAGAGTTCCAACTGTAAGACCAGACAGGGGGCAGGGAAAAGATGACTTATTATGTTCAGGGGTGATATTTTTAAATTTTATGTATTTCTCCCATAAATTATTCTTAAACCTTTGGTGCCTATCATTATTTGTGTTCTAGGCAATGTGAGGTTAAAAAAAAAATAAGTAAAATAACATATGCTCATGAGGAGACTCACATAGCCAACCATATTTCATTCAAAAGGCTTATTTTTATTAAATTTATTTATTTTTAATTGAAGAATAATTGCTTTACAGTATTATGTTGGTTTCCGCCAAACATCAACATGAATCAGCCATAGGTATACCTATGTCCCTTCCCTCAAGAGGCTTATTTTTAGTCTTTTTTTTTTTCCTGAATATGTATGCCTCTGGCTATACAAAGACTGCAAATAAGTAGTTTAACTTTTGTCAGCTGGAAGATTGTTCCTAGTTGTCACAATGGAACTGAACAGTTCAGTGTGGTAACAGGGTTTAGAAGCTATACTCTGGGCTGAAGTACCACCAGTTCTGCATATTACTCTGTGAACTTGGGCAAATTCCCTGCTCATAAGCCTCGGTTTCCTCCTCTGTGAAATGGAGATAGTGCCTACACCACATAGAATTGTGTGTGCACTAAATGAGATGATGCTGTGATTAGCTGGTAACTAGCACACAGTAAGTACTTTATAAACGACACCTATCATCACCATCATCACATTGTTAATTGTGTTGTTCCCAAAAGAATACTGTGATGTGCAACATGCCTCTACTACCAAATAAACCTGAGATCAGCTGATAGAATTCATCAGCCTGCTTATTGTTGTGATCAGCTGGTTTCTCAGATTCTTTAATAATTAGGTCAAGGTAAAGTGAACACACCTACAAATTTGCTAGTTTTAAACAGTGATTATAGTTCCACTTACTAAACTCTAAATTTAACATACTGATTACTACTGTTTGATTTTTTAATTAATAAATATTCTTTGGAGAATATTACCAAAAGAAAGCATTATCTTAGGAAATCAAGAAATTAAAGAAGATGAACTAAAACAAATTTTTGGAGGGTAAAGTAAAGAAAAACCTACCATTTTCAATTTTGCTTTTGGGATGTGGTCCACTAAATGCTAAAAATTTTCCTGGAACAATCCAGTTGAAGTCACCATTTTCAACTCGCTGGGAGGATTTTGTGAGAAAAGAGAAGAAAAATATTTTATAATCCTTATACAATTTAGAAAACCCTTACAAATAAAACTGCTTTTCACTCTATTAGTACTAGACTAACTGGACATATATGAAGACAAAATAATACAGCTTAACAAAAAAATCTGATTCTCAAAATGTTTATGCATTTTTATCTAGAAAAGTTTAGAAAACTTTATTTAAAGTGGAGATACTTTGCTGAAAATAATTTTGTCTCTTGGCTACTCTGCAATGAAAATGAAATGAAAACAAACATTGCTTGTCCTGGCAAGAAATAAAGGCAAAAAACAGAAGACATAAAATACAAGCACTTTCCATGAATATGGTAAACATCCTTTAAACAATGAAAAAAAAAAAAAAACCTAAAAATATCTGGGTCATGAGGAACACATCTCCATTTTTTGTTTGTTTTTGTAGGTTGCTATATTTTGTCAGTGCTGATCTTTAAACTGGGAAACAGAAGTCAGGAATGAGAGACAGGCTCATCAAACCATCATGGTATACCACAAACTGAAGACAGCCAGGGCCTACTGCAGGGGCTACAAACCCAAAAGTCATAAGGGTCTGGCAAGAGACATCAGCTCAGTTCAGTCGCTCAGTCACATCTGACTCTTTGCAACCCCATAGACTTATAGCATGCCAGGCTTCCCTGTCCATCACCAACTCCCAGAGCTTGCTCATACTCATGTCCATAGAGTCAGTGATGCCATCCAACCATCTCATCCTCTGTTATCCCCTTCTCCTCCTGCCTTCAATCTTTCCCAGCATCAGGGTCTTTGCCAGTGAGTCAGTTCTTCCCATCAGGTGGCCAAAGTACTAGAGCTTCGGCTTCAGTATCAGTCCTTCCAATGAATATTCAGGACTGATTTCCTTTAGGATTGACAGTTTTGACCTCCTTGCAGTCCAAAGGATTCTCAGGAGTCTTCTCCAACACCACAGTTCAAAAGTATCAATTCTTCGGCACTCAAGAGTTCTTTATGATCCAACCAACTCTCACATCCTTACATAACTACTGGAAAAACCATAGCTTTGACTAGACGGACCTTTGTCAGCAAAGTAACGTCTCTGCTTTTTAATATGCTGTCTAGGATTATCACAGCTTTTCCTCCAAAGAACAAGCATCTTTTAATTTCATGGCCGCAGTCACCATCTGTAGTGATTTTGGAGCCCAAGGCAGTGGCTTGCTGCAGGGTCAGGAACATGAAATAAATAAGTGGGGAAACAGTAGAAACAGTGTCAGACTTTTATTTTGGGGGCTCCAGAATCACTGCAGATGGTGACTGCAGCCATGAAATTAAAGGACATTTACTCCTTGGAAGAAAAGTTATGACCAACCTAGATAGTATATTCAAAAGCAGAGACATTACTTTGCTGACCAAGGTCCGTCTAGTCAAGGCTATGGTTTTTCCTGTGGTCATGTATGGATGTGAGAGTTGGACTGTGAAGAAGGCTGAGAGCCAAAGAATTGACACGTTTGAACTGTGGTGTTGGAGAAGACTCTTGAGAGTCCCTTGGACTGCAAGGAGATCCAACCAATCCATTCTGAAGGAGATCAGCCCTGGGATTTCTTTGGAAGGAATGATGCTAAAGCTGAAGCTCCAGTACTTTGGCCACCTCATGCGAAGAGTTGACTCACTGGAAAAGACTATGATGCTGGGAGGGATTGGGGGCAGGAGGAGAAGGGGACGACAGAGGATGAGATGGCTGGATGGCATCACTGACTCAATGGATGTGAGTCTGAGTGAACTCCGGGAGTTGGTGATGGACAGGGAGGCCTGGCGTGCTGCGATTCATGGGGTCGCAAAGAGTCAGACACGACTGAGCAACTGAACTGAACTGAACTGTGCACAAGTCCTTTTGAAGGAGGTCGCCATCACCTTCATTACCCCTACCATAGTTTGGCCTCAGGCCAAACAACGAAAGGGAACACAGCCCTGCCCATCAATAGAAAATTGGATTAAAGATTTACTGAGCATGGCCCCACTCATCAGAACAAGACTCAATTTCCCTCACAGTCAGTCTCTCCAATCAGAGAGCTTCCATAAGCCTCTTATCCTTATCCATTGAGAGAAGACAGAATGAAACCACAATCACAGAAAACTAACCAAACTGATCACATGGACCACAGCCTTGTCTAACTTAATGAAACTATGAGCCATGCCATGTAGGGCCACCTAAGGTGGACAGATCATGGTGGAGAGTTCTGACCAAACGTGGTCCACTGGAGAAGGGAATGGCAAACCACTTCAGTATTCTTGTCTTGAGAACCCCATGAACAGTATGAAAAGGCAAGAAACATATAAATAGAGGCAAATGCTCCTCAGTCCTAGCCAACTGACCACAGGAAAGTTGATTGAATATGACCGATCTTCCAACTGGATGTTCATGTAAAATCTCTCTATATTTGAAGCATTTTAAATTAAGTTTTTAAATGCTAGTAAACCAAATAAAACACATTAGTGGACTGACTTTAATCCACAGCTCTCAGTCTCTGCTCTACACACTCTAGGACCCTCAGGAAACACCTGAACACCAGGCAAGGGGTCGAGCATCCTCCCACTCCTCCTTTATCTCCTTCACTTTCTTCCCTTCCTGGTGTGCCTCTGAACCCATGGAACACCGGGGCAGGATTGAGGGCACCCAAACTTTGCATGCTACTGGGACACAGTGGTGCAGTGCATCACAAAACATATGTATCTCTTCTTCCCGCAAGCATTGTTTAGCCCACCCCCAGCCCCTACTCCCACCCCACCACCAGGTGCAGCCTCCAGTCTCCAAGCCTCCACCCTCTACAGCACTGCATAGGTACCTGCCCAGGCAGGAAAGGCAGGCAGTTCTCTCTGCCGGGCCAAGGTAATCCATATAAAAGGCTCCGTCCTCCACTACTCAGCACAGACCTCAGTGTGGAGATCTGTGGCAAATACAGTCTGCTCTCTGCTGTAAGAGCTCAGGTGTGCACCTGCACGCTCAGGTGCCCAGCTGTGTCTGACTCTTTATGATCCCATGGACTGCAGCCCGCCAGGCTCTTCTGTCCATGGAATTTTCCAGGCAAGAATACTAGAGTGAGTTGCCATTTCCGCCTCCAGGGATCTTCCCAGGCACTGAACCCACCTTTCCTGCCTCTCCTGCATTGGCAGGCGGATTCTTTACCACTCAGCCATTTAGAGTAATGCCACCAAAGAAATCTGGAGCCTCTACTTTAATTACTTTTACTGCCAATTGGATTTGATTTTCACAAAAACCATAATTTAGCTGTACAATTTTCATGTTTAAAATGCAGATGGTTCTTTCCAGCTATAAATAGTTATAAATGAAACTTTACATGACACCTTGTAAATGTCTGAATTGCATTAATCTAATTATGATAAACATAAAATCTCTATAATGTCCTAAATAAAATCTTAGAGATGCTATGAGAGTTCATGCTAAATTAAATGCCAAGCACTGCTATTTAGAACAATTTGAATAAAGAATCTAATATATAGCTGTTTATGATAATTAAACATTTTTTATTTAAATAAAGCAGTCAAATTAATGGCCCAATATCCCTCTCAAGTAATTGCTAAGCTTAAAACATTTTAAAAATTCAAAAATAAAGCTATGCCGTAATCACCAAAAGGCTAAAACCAACTATTTATGAACAGTAGAAGAAAACAGGTTTCTATGTTTACTATTCCTATATCCTTGAACAGGAAGTGGGCCTACATAAATACATTGTGCTATGTCTGTTTATTCGGATTATAGACATCTGTTTGGTTAAATAGTAACCTTCTGCAATCAATTATATGGAGAGAGGCAATGGACTCACTCACAGAACCAAAAGAATATGTTTCCAAGTCTGCCCACCCAAAAACATTAGATAAACGTTAGATAATACTGAGCTACATTTAGTAGCTTGGATAAGGTTAATGGTGTAAACAGTAAGATTTAGGTCTTAGATCCAAATCTAACAAAAAAAAATTAATAAGAAAATTATAGCTTTTAACTGAGTAATACATTAAACTTACTGGTAAGTTTCCAAAATTAATATCCATGCCTTCTTTCACAGTAGATTATACAAATGTCAATATTTATCAATTATAAAATACTTATGATGACACAAACTGGTTTTTCTAATTAAATGTGTGTGCCTGTGCATACGAGTGTGCACATGTGCACACACATACACACACGCACTTCCAAGAAACCTAAATCAGACAGGAACTTAGGATACTTTCCAACATTACAACATTTTACAAACTAACACCTAGGCAAAGGTGAAGTGAGAGAATGATTTTACCTCTTCCAATCTAAAACCTACAACCTATGTAGTGAAACCCCAGATGTTCTTCACTGTAAGAAAACCCCAAAATGAAAATCCGAGTTCTTGAAACTGATACATTTATGTGTTAACATTCATGTAACTCTGGGATACTTAAACTTAACAAAAGACTCACCACATTTCTTTGGAATACTCCTGGTGCATTTAATTTGCAAAAAAAAAAGGAATCAATGTTTCTTACAAAGTAAAAGAAAAACAGCATTAAAACTGAAAAATTTCTTGAATAAGAATTAAATAAAATCTAATTTGATTTGAACACATAGATTTTTACAACTTCTAAGACGGCATCCCTCTGTTAAGATGGTCACAGTCTCTGAAAAGAATATGGAAAAACATTTGGCCATTTTACCACTATAAAAACAGAGAGTAAAAGAGAAAAGATAGACCTTTGGGTTGACAATTACTGGACTGGTTTCCTTCATCAACAGATGTGTTTTCTAATACAATACAGATAAACAGTTTTTAAGCATGATTCAAAATTCATTAAAATATTTGTTAAGCCTTTATTATGTATCAAGGACTATAATTTGGTGTCATATGTAAAATAAAAAATATTCCCTCTGTTCTCTTAAGGAGTATGAAAACAAGTAACAAATAACATTAATAAGAATAATAGCAAACACATATACACAGGCTCTGCACTAGGCACTACAGGATTACATGCAACTTGTTTCCTTAGGGCAACCTTTAAGGTTGGTGTTATTACCATCTCCATTCTACCCATTGCTATAGACTGAATGTTTGTGCCTTCCCAAAATTCACATGTTGAAACCAAATCCCCAGTGGAATGGTATTAGGAAGTGGGACCTTTGGGAGATTAGGCCATGATGATGGAGCCCTTATGAATGGATTAGTGGCCTTATAAGAGACCCCCAGAAAGCTCCCTCTGTGAGGACACAGGGAGGACACAGAAGAATCTGGCCATCTATGAACCAGGAGGAGGGCCATCTCCAGACAACAGTTCTGCTGGTGTCTTGATCTTGGATTTTCCAGCCTCCAGAACTGTGAAAATACATGTCTATTGTTTAAGCCACACAGTCTACAATACTTTGTTACAGCAGCCTGAACTAAGACATTCATTAAAGAAAAAGTTGCCTTAAACTTTGATAAATGCTATCAACACATACATAAGAGGTTTCATGATGGCACAAAGATTCTTTTAAAAATAAAGACAGAACTACAAGGTCTTTTTTTTTTTTTTCATTAAAACACCTTCTTATATATCTTTACTTTCTGAAACAATGAAATAGTGTTGACAATATAACTGTATTATACAAACACAAACATGCTGTCATGACTGGCACTTGTGAGCTTAAAGCAAAGTAAATATTTGAGGTTTCTGGTTTAAATTAAGTTGCCTCGCTATTTGGCTTTAAATAATAATCAAACTCTACACCATTACTTTAGATCCTCTTGACCTGCCTTGAACCAGAAATCATATGGCCTAGAGACCAGTAGCATTTCTGGTGGCCAAAGGAAGAGAAAGAACCTGCAAGGCAGCCCGAGACATGTCCAGAGATGGAAGGAAGAGAAAAGCGAGAGACAGAATTTTGAAGCTGAGGAAAGAGAGTTTCTAGAATTAGAGAGTGGCCACAGAGTAAATCAAGTAGGAAGAAGACCAAGTCAACCATTCGGTCTGGCTAACTCTTGCATCAGGCAAGAACAGTTTCAGTTGAATCTTAAGGGTCAACGCAAAACCCATTATCAGTTGAATGAGTAAGTGACAACAAAGTCAAAATTGCTCTTTTTAGAAGTGGAGGTGAAAGGAAGGACAGAGACCAAACAATAGAGAGGAAGGGAAAAAATGGGGAATTTCTTTGACCTCAAGACACTTTACAGATTTAACCAACACAATCTTTGAAGCAGCAATGGGTACAGTGTTTAGTAGATGTGAAAACAGTAGGTCCAAGAAGATGAATCTTGCTTCCTTAAACTTGTGGTCTTTGGGGGTATAATCAACCCTACAGGACAGCTCTAGGGAAATGCTTCTAAAAGTTCTTTTAATAGTCACCCTGGGAGGCTCACCTCCCTAGTCCCTCCAAGTATGAGGACATGCTCATATACCTGCATTCTGGAGCTTGCTTTGACAAGAATTCAAAACTACAGTGCCAGAAATTCACGTTTGTTTTTTTTCCCCCCAGTTCTTTCATTCAGACGACAAACCAAGCAGTATTCAGTTCAGTTCAGTTCAGTCGCTCAGTCGTGTCTGACTCTTTGTGAACCCATGAATCACAGCACGCCAGGCCTCCCTGTCCATCACCAACTCCCGGAGTTCACCCAAACTCATGTGCATTGAGTCAGTGATGCCATCCAGCCATCTCATCCTCTGTCGTCCCCTTCTCCTCCTGCCCCCAATCCCTCCCAGCATCAGGGTCTTTTCCAATGAGTCAACTCTTCGCATGAGGTGGCCAAAGTATCAGAGTTTCAGCCTCAGCATTAGTCCTTCCAATGAACACCCAACAAAGGTCCGTCTAGTCAAGGCTATGGTTTTTCCAGTGGTCATGTATGGATGTGAGAGTTGGACTGTGTAGAAAGCTGAGCGCCGAAGCAACATTAGATTGCATTCTAATTTGCTATACAAATTCTAATCGAAAGCAAAGTCTTGAAACCTCATACATCAGCTGTTCAACAAATATTCCTGCAGTTGACCTGAGGTGACACATTGAGAGATAAGAGTCCTGACAAACTTTATTTTCAAGGTATATACAAAAGGGCAATATTGGGCATCTACCCCGCCCGATCATTTGACAATTTACTTATTAACTGCAATGAAGAATGACATAGTCAACCTGGGGACAGTCTCTGTTCATATATTAAACTAAACTGACATTACATGCTAGCCCTGGTGGAAGATTACAATATCCAGCAATCTGTGTTGCAAATAAGTGTTTTTTTAAAAAAAGAAAATAACAACTCACTCTTGCTTCATAGACTGGCTGGTAATGGAAAAAAAGAAATGTCATTTCAAGAAGTTGCCTATCGTAATCAATAAATTTTCTCCCTGGAGTGTCACTACAAAATCAGAATGGATTCTTAATTAATACGTCTTGCTCATTTGCCATCAAAGAGTAGTTAGTGTTAACAGATAATGTAAAATATCTTGAAATGTGTTATACTCCTGCTTTTAGAACCCATTCGCCCATTTACTCATTAGTTCTTTCACTTCATAAACATTTAATGACAGCCCACTATGAGTATTCTATGCTACTGGGTTACTTATTGATACAAAAATGAGTGAGACACAGTTTTTGACTTCAAGTACCCAGAGTGCAGGGATGTCACAGAGCATCACACAAGGCTATGTGAGAAGAGCAACCACTGAGTTAAGAACAGCTTTGTTGTTTTTGTTGTTTTTCAGTTGCTAAGTCGTGTCCAACTCTTTGGGATTCCATGTACTACAGCAGGTCAGGCTCCTCTGTCCTCCACTATCTCCTGGCGTTTGCTCAAATTCATGTCCATTGAGTCAGTGATGTTATCTAACCATCTCATCCTCTGCCACCCCCTTTCTCCTCCTGCCCTCTATCCCTCCCAGCATCAGGGTCTTTTCCAGTGAGTCAGCTCTTTGCATCAGGTGGCCAAAGTATTGGCGTATGAGCATCAGTCCTTCCAATGAATATTCAGGGTTAATTTCCTTCAGGATTGACTGGTTTGATCTCCTTGCCATCCAAGGCTTAAGACATGCAAATACATAAATACTCTGAGCAGGGGAGAAAAGGTCACAAGGAGGAGGAAGAGGAAACAAGAACATGTGTGAAGGCACAAAAGCATGAAGAAACACTGCCATCCAGGCAGCTATGCAGACTGGGTGTGAGGAGGAAGGCAAAAGGACAAACCCGGGAAGACGGCAAAGCCCACGTCCAGAGGGCTTTCTGTGCTGCACTCGGAGGTATGCATTTCCTCCACACTCTGTCTACCTGAGGGTAGAGCCCATGGAAGACTTAAAGCAGGGGAGTGATATAAGCAGATGTAATTTCTAAAACATGGTCTCTGAGAGCGATGTGGAGACTTGATGGAAGACACCCAAGGACCAAGAAAATCCCAGCCAGTCCCAAGCATTCAGAATCGACTGACACTTTCTCACAGTTCCCAGATGGGCTCCATTGCAATGCAGCCAAGAAAATGTGAAATCACCTTCTAGAAGAGGCGATGATAGCAATAATGATGACTTATGAATTGCTGAATTGCTAGAGTCTCAGAAGCAAAACTTTCCGCATTCAGCCTGTCGTACATCAGCGAGAAATGCTGCATAGACAATCTGAGAAACAAAGATGGAAGCGTGTGGGAAGGGTCAAACGTGATAACACCTGCAGAATGAGGCGCAAGAATATACGGAATGTATGACGGCAGCTGATAAGAACAGTCTCTAAACCCACCCATGGAGAAACGAAATTCCAGGGTACCTTCTGAAAAAAAATATTGGCCTAGCAAATATACTGAACAAACAGGAAGTACTTAATAAATGTCTGTTCAATAAATTAACTGAAAAGCTACCAAATTGAGGCCATAAAGAATGTGATACAGCTTCTTGGTTCTCATATAACAAACATTAACCTGCATACCTTATTTCTGTAGAACAAAGCCTCCCAATCAGTTTAACAGAATGGAGTTGCCTGGGCTGGGGCTGGGGCAGCCTGGGATCCCAGGCCAGTCGCCAAAAGCTGCAAACTATGATCACACGGTGCTGATCAAATACAGTCGCATTTTCCACACGTGCCATGACGAGAGAAAACAAAAGGAAGCCCTGTACTGTGATTCCACTCAAATCAGCAGGAACCAGTCTGTCTGTCGTCAGGCCTGCCGAAGCCAAACCCAGCTCCAACCACTTCCATCAAGTAACCCATGGTAAAGAAATGCCCCGGGTTTGCCAGCACGTAAAAGCACCAGATCAAGTTAATAATTACTTGATATTCTGGGAAATATCCTCATATTGATAAAATTATTTCATAGGAAGCATTTTTCCTCAAAATAAAGGGATGACTTATGGAGGAAAAACATAATGGCAGAAAGGAAATAGCTCAAAGAAAGAAGTCAAGGCAATCTTTTAGCTTTTGAAGTAGGTTTTACATTAACATGAAGCTCTAGCTGATCCCAAAAAGATATTTAAAGCAGCTCCTCAGAGTTGCGTAGGCCAAATTCTAGATGCAGTCATAGATGTAAGGCACACTGATGAGGCCACTCCAAATGCTGCCCTGGAAGCTCCATTTCTATGCATTTCTCTCTCTCTCCCCTCCCCACAGCTAGAAATAGGGTGCTGCTCTGTGAGTCATCTGTGTATGCCCAACAAAGGGACATCATCAAAGACGGCAAGCCTTCTCGTACGTAGTGGAAAGTCCCATCTTGTTTAGGGGACAATCAAAATAAGAAACTAAAGATATAACTTAAATTCTCTTTGATGAATAACGACTGCTTAAGAGTAGCACCATTAGGGAGCAGTGGTATTTCAACAAGGTCCTACTCGGTAAGCGTAGTTCCCCAGAAAGGAACAGAGGTTGACTGAAGGCAGATTCTGTGTGTGGGTGTTACTTGAGGGTCTTACAAACAGCATATTTTCCTATACTTTCAATAGTCACTAAGCTTTACTGCTAGAGAGGATACACGTCCTCATGTACCTGAAAGAAAGTGAAAGTGAAGTCTCTCAGTCGTGTCTGACTCTTTGCGACCCCATGGACAGTAGCCCACCAGGCTCCTTCGTTCATGGGATTCTCCAGGCAAGAGCACTGGAGTGGGTTGCCATTTCCTTCTCCAGGGGATCTTCCCGACCCAGGGATTGAACCCAGGTCTCCTGCATTGCAGGCAGACATTTTAACCTCTGAGCCACCAGGGAAGCCCCTCACGTACCTACAGATACATAATTTGAATACTCATACTCTTTCATCTTCACTGTTTTTCCCTAGAGTAAAAGGTCTATTTTAATTTTTCAAATAAACTTATTGATGGTTAGATTTCAAAGGAGTGACTGTTCTTAGTTCTCAAGCTCTTAGAGAATACCTTAAGAAACCTGTTGGAAAACGGGACACTGATTCTTAGCAGAAGTTTTTGGGCCCTCATGTTGCAGTTACTTTTTCGATCCTCCCAGCATAGCTCCTAGAATATATCTATTTGATCAGTGCAAATATGATCAAAAATATAGTTCTACAACAGCTTGGCAAAGGACCTAAAGAGACCGTATTTTAGAAAATGCTTTTATTTATCAATAATTTATACAATGGACTATTTGTACGTCATATAAAAATAATGTAAGAGCCTGAGATATCTTAGTCCAAACCTTCTAAATAGAATAGAGCCTTGAAATTAATTCTTACATGAAAAATTAAAACACTTGAAGCTGCAAGATGTAACTTGTTCCATCATCCTAGGCTTCATGTCATTTACGATGGTTCATTGGCAAGCCTGTCCTTGAAGAATCTGCACTTCAGCTATGTCTGGCTACCAAGCACTTGACATGTAGCTGGTCCAAACTGAGATGTGCTGCACTATAAACTACACACTGGGTTTCAAAGGCTCAATTCAAAATTAGAAATATAAAATACTTCATTAATAATTGTTACATTGATTATATATCAAAATATTATTTCTGGTACAGTGCATTAAAGAAAACACATTATTAAAATTAATTTCATCATATCTTTTTACTTTTTAAAATGCAGCTATTAGAATTTTTGAATATATATATTATATACACAAGTACGACTCCCATATTTCTATTGGACAGCACTGCTCTAGACCCTTTTGCAGAATGAGCAGAGTAGTTCCTGTGCTTTGCTGACCTTGTCATGAACAACATTAGAAGAACCATTCTTATCTCAAGACTCTCTTTTAGGATTTCCCTGGTGGTACAGTGGATAGGTGTTCACCTCCAATGGAGGGAACATGGGTTTGATCCCTGGTCCAGGAAGATTCCACATGCTGAGGAGCTACTCAGCCCATCTGCCACAACTACTGAGCCTGACTGAGAGCTGTAAACTGAAGCCCACGCCTGTGCTCCACAATGAGAGAAGCCGCCACAGTGAGAAGGCCACACACAGCAACAAAGAGTAACCCCCACTCACCACTAGAGAAAGCCCACGCACAGCAACGAAGACCCAGCACAGCCAAAAATAAATAAATAAATAAAAGGCTCCCTTTTAAGCTCACACAGAACTGCTATATCATCAATTTAGGCTTTTTCTTGAGTCATGTATTAGATGTGATTTAGTCAAGAAGTGCCTTTGGAAGCTTTAATTTGAGCATTTCCTTATCATCTAAGACTTACATTCTCATAATTTGCTATCAATGATAACACTTTTACTTTGAAAACTACAGACTTTGTTGGAATACTGACTTTGTTAGAACTAATGAAGGATATGAACTTAGCTATTCCACAAGTTTACCAAATGTCCAGACTCACTAAAGTAGAGCAAACAGTGGAACAAGTTATGACAAAAAACGACTGGGCCCACAGATTGTCAGGAAGAGTTCCTTTATTTATCCACTTGCTTCTTAAGCAGCATTTATGAAATGCCCCCTACCTGCTGATCACACAGCTACTTGTGATTTTTTTATTTTATAGGCTTTATGATAGAATAGACAAATCATTCTCTAAAAGGAAGTATTTGATGGAAAACTTTTCAAGTGTTCACCAACTGCCTCCGCTCTTCCCATTACCTGGCTGATGGTCATTGTTATTCATTCAGGTTAAGATGTGATCACATTCTTATCAGAGTTTTGGTTAGTTGGTTTCATGCTTCTCAAAAATAAAATTAAACTATGTTTAGGTTTTTCAACAGCTTTTTCAACTAACTCTCAACGTCACCATCAAAGTTTTAAAAAAGATAAAGGAGTAAGTAAATCATCAACTAGTTTTCTCTCTTTATTGTGGTAGGTCTTTGTCCTCCTCCCTCTCTAACCTCCACCCCAATCTCTCCTTTCACTGAAATGGCTCCAATGTTTTGCCATATATTTTTCTGCAGGTTCATATACATGGGGCAGAGATGCAGGTTTGGGGGAGACTTGAAACTTATCTAATGTGGAGGCCCATTTCAAAAAAAGAATATAAAATTATGAACACAAAAATGGTTTCCATGCAAATAGGGACCTATACAATTTAAACTTCACTCACTTCATAGGAAATTACTGATACCTTTGGTCATATAATACAGATAGACAGATATATGTACAAGGTGGAGGGGGGGGTCTTGTTATTGTTTGTTTAAAAAATAGAAGGTTATAAGCACTCTTCCGTATCAACTTTTTCCGATCAATATATAATAGAAATCATTCACGAAAAGTGGCATAGCTCAAGTCAATTTCTTTAAATCACTACATGACATTCCATGGTGTATCTGTACTACAGGTTATTTATTCAACCTTCCCCCTTAAAATGCAATCTTTTTGTTCCTAATTATTTGGGGGGTGGGGGTGGGTAGTAGGAGTCCTTTTTTTTTTTTTTTTTTTGACACTACTATTGGGTGGACCAAAAAGTTCATTCGGGTTTTTCTGTACCATCATATGGAAAAACCCAAACAAACTTTTTGGCCAAGCCAATAAAAATGCCACAATAACAATGTTTTTACAATTTAAGAAGAAGAAATTCTTTGGAGATTTTTAATAAATTGTACTACACGTATTAATTTAGGGAGAAGTGGCAGTTTTATGATGTTAAATCTTTCTATCCAAGAACACAGGACATATTTTCCACTTAGTCATGTTCAGTCCACAAGGAATTTACAGTCTAGTAAGGAAAATAAAGCTTTTATGCAAATAGCCATAATATAAGAAAAATGGAAAGCACAAATCTTGACACATGAAACTGAGGGGGAGAGAATATTGTAAAGGGTGAGAGCTGATCTGTGTAGGATTTTACACCCATGAGAGGAAAATGTTAAAGGTGACGGGTATTTGGAAAAAACAAGCTCAGCCAGGGTGCAGAGACATTCAAGAAACAATAAATAAGCAGCCCAGTAGGGCTGGAACACAGAGTGCGCACACCAAAGGAACAGGAGACAGGCCAGCAAGGTGGGCTGGACTGCATCCAAAGCTAACAATGCCAGGACAGGGGAATTTATCCTCATTTCAGCCAGGTAATGAGTGGCAGCCAGTGTGGGGACAAGGCAAGGCAAGGACTCTGTTTTAAGACCATTCGGTGAAGTGCGTAAAAGACCAAGGGGAGAAGGGGCCTGGGCTCCTTAAAGAGCAGTTATAATTGTCTACCAGAGAGGACGCAACACCTGAGCCACGGGAAGGAAATGAGAACACAGAGGAAGAGAGAGACGAAACACACCCCTGGGGCCCTAGCAACGGGAACTCAAATAGTCAACAGATTACGGAGGGGGAAAAAGTGATGTTTTTAGTCTTGAGCCTGGGTGAACAGTAGAATGGTGATGCCATTCATACAGATGAACAAAGCCAAAGCCCGTGTTTGGGTGAAAGATGATTAGTTTCTTCTCAGATGTGTCAAACGTAACATGTAAGCAGGATATCCGAATAGACACATCCTGAACTGGAGACCAGAATGTGAGGGCTACCCTTGTCCTGCTAGTGAAAGTGAAAGTAGCTCAGGCGTGTCTGACTCTTTGTGACCCCAAGGACTATACAGTCCATGGAATTCTCCAGGCCAGAATACTGGAGTGGGTAGCCCTTGCTTTCTCCAGCGGATATTCCCAGCCCAGGGATCAAACCCAGGTTTCCCGCATTGCAGGTGGATTCTTTACCACCTGAGACACCAGGGAAGCCCTGCTAAGAACAGTGATAAATGTTACAACCCTGGAGAACTTTGACAGAACAGCTCATTTTCATGAATGGTCAACCTACTCAAAGTCTACTGGTGTCTCATATTTCAGGAAAAGTTGACTGCTTCTAGGTAGATGCCCAATATACTACTGGAGATCAGTGGAGAAATAACTCCAGAAAGAATGAAGGGACACATCCAAAGCAAAAACAACACCAGTTGTGGATGTGACTGGTGATAGAAGCCAGGTCCAATGCTGAAAAGAGTAATATTGCATAGGAGCCTGGAATGTTAGCTCCAATAATCAAGGCAAATTGGAAGTGGTTAAACAGGAGATGGAAAGAGTGAACGTTGACATTCTAGGATCAGTGAACTAAGATGGACTAGAATGGGTGAATTTAACTCAGATGGCCATTATATCTACTACTGTGGGCAGGAATCCCTTAGAAGAAATGGAGTAGCCATCATAGTTAACAAAAGTCCAAAAGTCCAAAATGTAGTACTTGGATGCAATCTCAAAAATGACAGAATGATCTCTGTTTGTTTCCAAGGCAAACCATTCAGTATCTCAGTACTCCAAGTCTATGTCTCAACCAGTAACGCTGAAAAAGCTGAAGTTGAATGGTTCTAGGAAGACCTAGGATGGGGGAGCCTGGTGGGCTGCCACCTATGGGGTCACACAGAGTTGGACACGACTGAAGCGACTTAGCAGCAGCAGCAGCAGGAAGACCTACAAGACCTTCTAGAACTAACACCCAAAGAAGATGTCCTTTTCATTATAGGGGACTGGAATGCAAAAGTAGGAAGTCAAGAAATACCTGCAGTAACAGGCAAATTTGGCCTTGGTGTACAGAATGAAGCAGGGCAAAGGCTAATAGAGTTCTGCCAAGAGAACGCACTGGTCATAGCAAATACCCTCTTCCAACAACACAAGAGAAGACTCTACACATGGACATCACCAGATGGTCAAGACTGAAATCATTCTGATTATATTCTCTGCAACCAAAATTGGAGAAGCTCTATACAGTCAGCAAAAACAAGACTGGGAGCTGACTGTGGCTCAGATCATGAACTCCTTATTGCCAAACTCAGACTTAAATTGAAGAAAGTGGGGAAAACCACTAGACCATTCAGGTATGACCTAAATCAAATCCCTTATGATTATACAGTGGAAGTGAGAAACAGATTTAAGGGACTAGATCTGATAGACAAAGTGCCTGATGAACTATGGATGGAGGTTCATGACATTGTACAGGAGACAGGGAGCAAGACCATCCCCAAGAAAAAGAAATGCAAAAAAGCAAAACAGCTGTCTGAGGAAGCCTTACAAATAGCTGTGAAAAGAAGAGAAGTGAAAAGCAAAGGAGAAAAGGAAAGATATACCCATTTGAATGCAGAGTTCCAAAGAATAGCAAGGAGAGATAAAAAAAAGCCTTCCTCAGGGATCAGTGCAAAGAAATAGAGGAAAACAACAGAATGGGAAAGACTAGAGATCTCTTCAAGAAAATTAGAGATACCAAGGGAACATTTCATGCAAACATGGGCTCAATAAAGGACAAAAATGGTATGGACCTAACAGAAGCAGAAGATATTAAGAAGAGGTGGCAAGAATACACAGAAGAACTATACAAAAAAGATCTTCATGACCCAGATAATCACGATGGTGTGATCACTAATCTAGAGCCAGACATCCTGGAATATGAAGTCAAGTGGGCCTTAGGAACCATCACTACAAACAAAGCTAGTGGAGGTGATGGAATTCCAGTTGAGTGATTTCAAATCCTGAAAGATGATGCTGTGAAAGTGCTGCACTAAATATATCAGCAAATTTGGAAAACTCAGCAGTGACCACAGGACTAGAAAAGGTCAGTTTTCATTTCAAACCCAAAGAAAGGTGATGTCAAAGAATGCTCAAACTACCGCACAATTGCACTCATCTTACATGTTAGTAAAATGATGCTCAAAATTCTCCAAGCCAGGCTTCAGCAATACGTGAACCGAGAACGTCCAGATGTTCAAGCTGGTTTTAGAAAAGGCAGAGGAACCAGAGATCAAATTGCCAACATCCACTGGATCATGGAAAAAGCAAGAGAGTTCCAGAAAAATATCTATTTCTGCTTTATTGACTATGCCAAAGCCTTTGACTGTGTGGATCACAATAAACTGTGGAAAATTCTGAAAGAGATGGGAATACCAGATCACCTGACCTGCCTCCCGAGAAACCTGTATGAAGGTCAGGAAGCAACAGTTAGAACTGGACATGAAAAAAAAAAAAAAGAACTGGACATGAACAACAGACTGGTTCCAAATAGGAAAAGAAGTACGTCAAGGCTGTATATTGTCACCCTGTTTATTTAACCTATATGCAGAGTACATCATGAGAAACACTGGACTGGATGAAGCACAAGCTGGAATCAAGATTGCTGGAAGAAATATCAATAACCTCAGATATGCAGATGACACCACCCTTATGGCAGAAAGTGAAGAAGAACTAAAGAGCCTCTTGATGAAAGTGAAAGAAGAGAGTGAAGAAAAAACGAAGATCATGGCATCCGGTCCCATCACTTTGTGGTAAATAGATGGGGAAACAGTGGAAACAGCGGCTGACTTTATTTTTCTGGGCTCTAAAATCACTGCAGATGGTGATTGCAGCCATGAAATTAAAAGATGCTTACTCCTTGGAAGGAAAGTTATGACCAACCTAGATAGCATATTCAAAAGCAGAGACATTACTTTGTTAACAAAAGTCCATCTAGTCAATGCTATGGTTTTTCCAGTAGTCATGTATCAATGTGAAAGTTGGACTATAAAGAAAGCTGAGTGATGAAGAACTGATGCTTTTGAACTGTGGTGTTGGCGAAGACTCTTGAGAGTCCCTTGGACTGCAAGGAGATCCAAACAGTCCATGCTAAAGGAGATCAGTCCTGGGTGTTCATTGGAAGGACTGATGTTGAAGCTGAAGCTCCAATACTTTGGCAACCCAATGTGAAGAGCTGACTCATTTGAAAAGACCCTGATGCTGTAAAAGATTGAAGGTGGGAGGAGATGGGGACGACAGAGGATGAGATGGTTGGATGGCATCACTGACTCAATGGACATGAGTTTGGGTAAACTCCGGGAGTTGATAATGGACAGGGAGGGCTGGGGTGCTGCAGTTCACGGGGTTGCAAAGAGTCGGATACAACTGAGCAACTGAACTGAACTGAACTGAAGACTCCTCTACTAATCCAGAAGTGCTCTTCCCTAACACTTCCTAATAGCACAATGTAACTTGGACAGCCTTTGCCTAAACTGCCTTGCTGAGCAGGCAAGACACTGTTCAAACACTTTGTAATAGTGTATGTGTCTATATTTAGTCACTCAGTCATGTTGGACTCTGCAACTGCATGGACTGGAGCCTGCCAGTCTTCTCTGTCCGTGGTATTTTTCAGGCCAGAATACTAGAGTGGGTTGCTATTTCTTCCTCCAGGGGATCTTTCCAACCCCTCTTCTGCATCTCATACATTGCAAGCAGATTCTTTATGGCTGAGCCACTGGGGGAACCCTTTGTAATGATACCATGGTGAAAAAAAAAAAAAAATCAACTAACTCTCAGAACTGAGTACATTCAGCCACATTTCAAATCAAGATATACACAGTCAAAAATATTACAAGGCACAAATCTGGTTTTGTTTTCATCTAACCCAGATTTTTTTTAAAAAGTACATGATTTTACTACCAAATTATACTTTTCGATTGTTTTTTCTTATAAACTAAAGGTTCAAAGTAATTGTCAATAAAGGTTTGATGAAAGAATATAGAGAGACATGGTATTTTCCTAAACTAAAATTTTGATAACTCCTAGTTCAAAGGCAATAATCAAAGCTGAAAGGATGAAGCTGACAACTATAGAAAACTGCAGAATGCTTTTATTTAGCAGTCAATCAATTTGTAATACCTGAGTGCTAGGAATAAAAGAACAATTTAATCAACGTGAAATTATAGCTTCCAAAAAATTAAAATGTACAAACCTCATAATGTTCATATTCATCCACATCAAATGTCTCAAAGTCAAAAAATCCATGTTGTAATCCCTAAAAGCAAAATTTGAATTAGTTTTTCATGTGAAATTGATAACAACTTCTAGGCATTTCTGGAATTCCTGCTCACAAATGATCCTGCCTGACCTGAAGGAGAAAATTTGAAACTTTCAATTCGTAATACATATCTAGAAACCATCTAACATACATAATTTTGCTTTGGGGCTGTCTTTGGGACTAAACACTTAGAAAAATATGAAAATATGTCCCACAAAATATGCTTCTTGAGTTCTAATATACATTAGTTTTTAATTAAAATTCATACTAGCAAATGTATACTTAAAACCTATTGGGAACTATGTAATTAATTCATACCTAACTATAACAGAATATATAATCATGATTAAATTTACAGCTGGAAGAAAAATCAGTTATTCTTAGGTTTTTTTCCTTTTTATCATTAATGAAATATTTGGTAAAAGGGGAGTTTTTACTTAATAGGCCCTTATTTGTTCCTAAAGTCTACAATGAGAGAATTTGTTTTACAGTGATAGTTTTTGAAAGAGTAAAAATGTACTTGACTACTCTTACAATTTAGAAGGAAGAATTGATCTTTTAACAACAAAGAAAATTTTCATACTTCTTTTTTATAACCAATGATTTAGAATTTAAAAGTATCTGGCTTATTCAGACATAATATTTTGAAGAGGCATCTTCTGTTTTATAAGTCATGAAGCTCTACAAATTACCATAGAATACAAAATCAGTTACTTTTAAAAGTTACATGATCAAGCCATTAAAAATAAAAGAATCTATTAAGCCAAGTTTAGTACATCTATCTTTGAAATACCTTAGAGACCAGTGTTTTCCAAAATGTAGAACACCTGCAGTTAAGGTAATTTATATTTAAAATACAGACCCCTGGGCCCCATCGCAGAACTAGGAAATCAGGTTTTTTGAGGGTGGGATCATCGCTTTTTAAATGCCTTCCTAACTGACTCTGACAACACTGGTTCAGACAACCTCTACAGGACAAGCAGAACAACCTATCTCAATTATTTCACCTTCAAACAAAGCAACTTACTTCATCTTCATGTACCATTCCAGACAAAACAGTGAGAATACGTGCCCTGAACTACCACTTTCCTTCCTCATTTTTAAAGAGTGTTTGTGTTTGTGTATGCCTCTATATGTAGTTCACACATATACAACCTGTGCTTATAATGATGCCAATACATCAAAATCAGAAAGATATGCTTTCTAAAAAGGCAAAAATGGGGACATACTCTACCTTTGTAGGAGATACAGTCCTCACTGCCACAAAAATAGCCCAGCATACAGTGCTTTATATAAGAGAGAGAGTGTGTGTGTGTGTGTATGCACACAGGCATGTGCACACACTCAATCATGCCCAACTCTTTCTGACCCCCTGGACTGTGGCCCAGAGGATCTTCCTGACCCAGGATCGAACCTATGTTTCTTGAGTCTCCTGCATTGGCAGGTAGATTCTTTACAACTGCACCACCTGGGAAGCCCCATGTAAGAGTGTTCAGAGAGGCAGTGTGTCCCAGTTACTTTGAGACATGTTGAACAATCGATCGGATCCTCTAAATCTCATCTACATTTGGGTAAAATAAACCCCAGCATTTAATGAAACAAGAAATTTACAGAAGACCTTATTAATGAACAAAGTCATGTCTTCCTTTTACATGAGCAAGGATGTCATAAATGTCTGTATCAAGTTATCAGTTACCATAACAACAGGAGGGATACTCCAGTGTGAACTCTTCTTCAATTTTCATATGTATTATAAAAGAAACAGCTGTACCAGATGGCAGGATAGGCAATAATAATAATAGTGACAATAAATAAATTACCTTTCTCCATTCAGTCATATTTTTTAAATGCTACAATTCTGGATTGTATACTGGGTGAAATATACATAAGGGTTCTTGCGTTATTGGAAGTGTGGGTTGGTGATATTATTCGCAGGAGATAGGCTAGACTACCTTGATAGTTTTTAAGTGAAAGGAAAAATGTTTGAAAATCATTTTCAAGTTTTATAAAGTTTAAGTTCATTTTAAAATGAAACAAAGTCAAAAACATACAGAAAACAAGTAGCATATTTTACCATAGCAATTTTCTCAACTTAAGGCAAAAGCAATGTTATACTGCATCAGAGAGAAGAATCCAGAACAAAGCTCACTGCTGATACTATATTTACAGTCCACAATGACCCTTGCCAATGGGTTATGAAACATATACGTTCCTGGCTGGTAAAAGTCATGGCTGTATGTTCGAGATGGAATGATGTACTCTGAAGCTTCTTTAGAATTCACAGCACAGCACGCGTGACTTAGACTGTAAATCAATGTTTCTAAAACATATTCCAAAGTTCTCAACAATCTTTTGGATTAACTTCTCCACAACGTATATAAATAACTCAATAACTATGGCTGTAAACTTTAGAGCGCATCAGATCACACAGACATCAGGGCACCACTCCCAGAGTTTATGGTCCAACTGCTATTGGACGAGGTCTGAGCACCCACATCTCTGCACAAGTTCCCACACTGAGACAACCATGGGTTTATGACACACCCGGATAGGGTACTAGAAGGAACTCCAGACTGATATGGAAATCTGAGTTAGAAGGAGCCCTAATAACTCCCTGTGGCCCCGAGAGTGACTTAACCTCTCTGGGGTTGTTTCCTCATCTGTGAAAATGAGAAAATAATATCTAACCTGCTCACTCCTTCCTGGGCATGTAATACTATCCAATGAGAAAAGCAAGATGGAAATGTTCTCCACACTGACAAAGGAGAGCTGCGGCTTAGAAGACTTCCTCCCTCTCTCACACCAAGATCTAGCTTGATAAGGAAGCTGAGCAGGTGACAAAGCAAGGTCATGGTGATGGCAGCAGATAGAAATGCTAACACAAATAGTTTAAGCGAGAAAGGGAGACCCCTTCCGCAGCTATAAGAAGAGTTATCCCCCAGAACACCTTCGCTGTTGGCCCTGTGGTCTGTGTTTTGCAGTTCAACCATCATTCGAGAAGTAGAAAGCCACCTTCTTACTACCTCCTCTCCCTTCTCTCCAACAACAAAGATATCAACACCTCTCCTTTTTCATATTGTTAAATTACAATGGCAGCTACAGCAAGGCAATTGTTATTACCTTTCTGATTCCCTGCAAACAGTCAAGGATGGTGAGATTGTAAGTGCAATTTCCAAAGGAAGCATCCCTATGAAGAAAAAAAAAAAGTAACATTAAAGACATGCATTTTGAATACTCAAAGTAATATGTCAGTTGGATACATGCTTGTTTGGTTTCACAGCTGTCAACATGGTAAACTTATATAACACATCAGATCCTACTAGTTAACTACTCCTACAGCTTAACTCAGCCCAGCTTAACTGGGCTTCCCTGGTGGCTCAGACAGTAAAGCGTCTGCCGGCAGTGTGGGAGACCTGGGTTCGATCCCTGGGTTAGGAAGATCCCTTGGAGAAGGAAACAGCAACCCACTCCAGTACTCCTGCCTGGAAAATTCCATGGACTGAGGAGCCTGGTGGGCTACAGTCCATGGGGTCGCAAAGAGTCGGACACGACTGAGCGACTTCACTTTCACAGCTTAACTCAAGCACTTCTGAAATTGCTTGAATCCAACAAGATGAGTTAAGAGAAAGCAGATTTAGGAACCAGAGCTCTGTGATCAGACTGCCTTCAAATTCCAACTCTGCCACATATTGGCTGGGAG
This sequence comes from Ovis aries, assembly GCF_016772045.2. NCBI lineage: Eukaryota > Metazoa > Chordata > Mammalia > Artiodactyla > Bovidae > Ovis > Ovis aries. Next base: position 77,766,958 of record NC_056054.1, on the reverse strand, counting down.
CTCAAGCCAATTTTACCTCTATCTGTTTTGCATTCCTGATTTGTGAAATGAAGTTACTAATTCAATATTCACAGAACTGTTGTTGTATTTCATTAAAAAAAAAAATAATGTCCTTCCTATAGTGCTTAGCACAAAAGGAACCACTCAATAACTATTATGACTATTATTCTTATTATTAACAATGAGTGTTTCATTAAGTAAAACATGCATCATCATGACAGGTATTCAGAAAGAGAAATAACCATCTGTCAGGAATACAGCAAAGTGGTGAAAGTGAAAGTCATTCAGTTGTGTCTGACTCTCTGCAACGCTATGGACTGTAGCCCACCAGGCTCTTCTGTCCATGGGGATTCTCCAGGCAAGAATACTGAACTGGGTAGCCATTCCCTTCTCCAGGAGATCTTCCCAACCTAGGGATCAAACCTGAGTCTCCCACATTACAAGCAGATTCTTTACCATCTGAGCCATCAGGAAAGCCCATATGGCAAATACAAACATAAAAGTTTAAGGGGGACAATGTATTCAGGTCATTAAAACCTGGCAGTTACTTTCACAAATTAAATGCCACCACTTCCATTCTGCTCCCCTACCCCCACCTTCATCCCCACAAAAAATGCTAAGGAAAATGCCATCCTGCTTCCAAACAATCTCCTCTCGGGTTCTAGGAGAAGTGGAGACCTACTGCATCGAAAACTGAGTGCTTCATCCTTTATTTAAGTTTTTAGAGCAACTTACCAGGCCTTGTTTAGGCAACATAAAACTCTAGTATCAAGTTCAGGTCAGTTAGCAGAACTGGCATTGGAGCTTTAACACTAACAATGTTCCAAGGTGTCCAAGGCAAGAAACTTGACCTCAAGGCTCTCAGTAGCTTGGCCCAGCCCCTACTGCTGACCTGAATGAACAGAGCTGCCAGGCACCTGCCAATCACAAAGTCAAAGACACTACACAAAGCTGGGGGGTGGGGCCCAGCAGGAACGCCACAGAAGACGCTTCATGGGGAGAAAATGACTCTTAATTAACATAAAACTAAGTCTTGTATCACAAACAGTCTAGGGAACTTGAACCGATGGCTGCTAAGCCGTGAACTAAAATGCAACATCAACATCACTAAGTTTCAGCATCCTGATAACCTAATTTAAAAACAGTAGGTTAACCTAAGCAAGGCAGCCTAACAGAAATGTTTAAGTCCTGAAACTTCAAAGTTAACCTATGTTAAGGAAGGGTTATTCTAGGTATTTCATCCTGATTTAAAGAGTTCTTTTTCAATGCTATCTGAATACATAGGGAAAAACAAAAGCGCCCCCTTTTCAAACATCTTGTAAAGACATAAATCATATATTAAGAAGCAAATTTTAATGGATTAAGCTAGTGAAAGTAGTAGCTATGGATCTAAGAAAAAATACTAATTTATATAAATAACAACACATTCCTTTGTAGGAACTTGTCTTTTTAGGACAAGGTTCATGGACCCCTGCAGCATTCTCATGAAGCCTATGGACCCCTCTTTTCAGAATGTTTTCAAATGAATAAAATACATAGAACTGATAAAAGACAAATGTAATTAAATTTAAAGTTATCAAAACATAACAAAAACAAATATATAATACAATATTTAATTATGTTTAATACCATACTTAACATATTAGTAGTAGGTCTGATTATAGTTTTAAAGGAGTGAACATAAATATCTTAAGATATACACAACAGCTGTAATGGGATATTAAAATGTCTATAGTTTCTATTGTGAAAAAGTCACTTGAATTGCTAATACTACTATAGTTTATTATTTATAACATTTATACTGAGTTACCAAGCAGTTCGTTCAGGTTTTATGGCTGTTACATCTTTTGGAAAAATTACCTTATGGAAAAATCCAAACGAAATTTTTGGCCAACCCAGTTGTTGAATTTAATCTTATAAATTGGGACTTCCCAGGTGGTTCAGTGATAACGAATCCACCTGCCAATGCAGGAAACACCGGCATTCAATCCCTCGGACAGGAAAATCCCCTGGAGGAGGAAATGGCAACCCACTTGAATATTCTCGCCGGGAAAATCCCACGAACAGAAGAGCCTGGCAGGTGGTTCATGGGGTCACAAAGAGCTGGACACGATTGAGCAACTGAGCACACGCACATTATCGTATAAGGTTAGTGAAAACAAAGAATTTTTGTCATCTAAATCCACCGATCCTCTGAATTCTCTCCACAGACACTAGATCAAAACTACTGCTTTGGTAAAGAAAAGAAAAAACTCAGCATTTAAAAAGAACAGAAGAAATTATAAGAATTGAAGGTGCCCCTTACTTCTTCAAGTATACCTTCCCACCTAGACTCAGCTAAACAAATGCACAAATATAGGTTATCAGACAAGCTCCAGATCCAGTCTTTCTTACTGTCTGCAAAGCATGGTGAGATTATTATGAGATCTCTTGTCCTAGCACAGCCACAGTCTCTACCAACAACTGAAAAGACCACTCTAGTGATGTGGTGATCAAGTGTGCAGACTTGAGAGTGATGGGGGAGTTAACAGGCCATCTGGCGAGATTAGGATGCAAGGCAGTCAGCAGGCTAGAAAGACAGGCGGGCATTCAATATAATAAGGGTGCAATAAAGTTAAGCCACATCCTCAGGAGTGGGGAAGTTGATGACGCAGCTTTTTTACCAAAACTTACTATGCTGGGTAATTTAGACACATTAACACCTTTGATCCTCATGAAGGCAGGAGGTTCCCAAAAGCTGCCCTCATAACTAGGCAAGAGAAAGATGGCTTATTATTGGCACTCGGCATATACACAGTCAAAGGAGAGCAACCATAAAAGTGAAGGGACACAAAGACACGTTACATATTCTCTGTGGGAAAAAGAGAGAGAAAATGATAAAGGTGACGATAAATACATGTATCTACCAAAACCCCACTAAACGGAGAATTCTAAAGGGCTTTTTAACATGGAATCCAACAAGGTCAGGGAGATGAGAGCAGACAACATCAATAAAATTCTGAAAGCTGGAAATCAGATAGATGAGTGACAATAAATTAGAAGACTAAGAAAACAATGCTAAGGTAACAGTGGAAAAATCAGCATTGACCCAGTCAATACCAGATAATTCACAAAAGGCTCAGGAAGTGACGGCACTGGGTTCTTCAGGCAGTGAGGATGAAGGACTGAAATAAGTTGGAAGGTACACTTAAGAAGCTGAAAGATTTTACTCGACAAAAGAAATATTTTTTATTTAAATATACCTATTTTTAATCGGAGAACAATTGCTTTACAACATTTGTGTTGGTGTCTGCTATACATTAACATGAATCAGCCACACGTATACATATGTCCCCACCTTCTGGAATCTCTCTCCCACCTCCCACCTCATCCCTCTAGTTGTCACAGAGCACCTGATTTGAGCTCCCTGCATCATACATCAAAGTTCCACAGGTTATCTAATTTTATATATGGTAATAAATATGTTTCAATGCTACTCTCTCAGTAGATCCCAATGTCTCCTCCCCCATTGTGTCCACAAGTCATATTATCTCCCATTTTATAAATAAATCTTTCCTGTTGAGTTTTCTCAACCACCTGATGTAGTCAGCACCATCTAAAAATAAAATGGTTGGTCCTGGAAGGCAGCAAGATACCTGACCCACACAACATTCAAGTTTGAATTAGAAGATGACTTGCAAGGAATATTTTCCACCTACATTGTTATATGAAATGGAGGTGAAGTTTAGGAATAATACACCAGGCTTTAGTAAACTCAAAAGTTCTTCCCACTCTGAAACTGCATAATTATTCAACACAATGGATGATTTCTTTCCTTTCTATATCTGTGTCTTGGATCCTTCCCAATAGAATTGTAACATTTTTCAGGTTCCTACCATTTTTAAAATAAAAAAATAAAAAATTTTCTTGACTTCCACCACTACCCTCTCTTTGGCTTCCTCTTTAAAATAAGACTTCTCTGAAAAATTACTCATCTTACTGCTACCACCTTCTCTTCTCTCACATCTTAAGAACTCTGTTTCTGCCCTCATCCATGCCAAGAACATGTCTCACTAAGGTCACCAACGATCTCCTTACTGCTAAACCCAGGTGAAATTTTTGTAATGAAATAAAATTCATCATTGTAGCCTTTCTAAAGTACACAACTTAGTGACTTTCAGTGTTTTCATAATGTGATTTTTAGTATAGTCACAATTCACAATTTCAGTACAGTCACAATTCAATAAAGAAGGCTGAGCACGGAACAATTGATGCTTTTGAACTGTGGTGTTGGAGAAGACTCTTAAGAGTCCCTTGGACTGCAAGGAGATCAAACCAGTCAATCCTAAAGGAAATCAACCCTGAATATTCATTGGAAGGACTGATGCTGAAGTTGAAGCTCCAATACTTTGGCCACCTGATGGGAAGAACTGATTCATTAGAAAAGACTCTGATGCTGGGAAAGATAGACGGCAGGAGGAGAAGGGGACAACAGAGGATGAGATTGTTGGACAGCATCACCGACTTGATGGATATGAGTTTGAGCAAACTCCAGGAGATGGTGAAGAACAGGGAAGCCTGTGTGCTGCAGTCCATGGGGTCGCAAAGAGTCGGACACGACTGAGTGGCTGAACAACAACAGTGCACACCACTGATTTCAAACCATTTCCGTCACCCCAGAAAGAAACTATAACCATTTGTAATAACTCTTCATTCCCTCTCCATCCCTGACAATCACTAATCTATTTTCTGTCATTCTGGATGTGCTTATTCTAAGTCCAGGGAACACTCTGCAAGCATCATTTTATTTACTATTAATATGTCAGGAACAGGTAATTCCCTCTGAATATTCTCTTCATTGTTTCTGGATTCTACCGCTCTCAACACTACTCCATCCCAATGTCCTGTGCAAAGTCATCCTTCACCTCCCGTCTCCTCGAGGTTCAACTCCAGACTCAGATTCTTCGTACTCCATACTTTCCCCCAAGCCTGGGCACTCAAACTTTAATGTCATCAGCATCAGCACCACCAACATGGCTTCTTAGAACACAGAATGCTGGACCCCACCCGAGTTTCAGATTCAGTAGGTCTGGGGAAGGGGCTGAGACTGCGCATTTCTAACAAGTTTCCAGGCACTATCAGTGCTTCTGGTAGGAGGGACCGCATTTTGAGGATCACTGCTCTATACAAACTCACTGACATAAGTTACCATCTATCTGCCAATAAGCTTCAAGGTCTTCTCTCTAGCACAGACTCCTTAAAACTCCAAAATGGTTCAGCCAACCACATACGTGATGTTTCCATTTGGGCGTCTTAAGGCATCTCATGGGCTTTTCTGGTGGCTCAGAATCTGAGCTCACAATCTCAGTTTCTGGTAAAGAATCTACCTGCAATGCAGGAAACCCGGGTTCCATCCCTGGGTTGGAAAGATCCCCTGGAGAAGGGAATGGCAACCCACTCCAGTACTCTTGCCTGGAGAAGTCCATGGATGGAGGAGTCTAGTGGGCTACAGTTCATGGGGTTTTACTGTGTAAGAAGAATCTCTTGAATATGCCCCACCCCAAAACAGTAACAATACCTGGCCCTCCAACCCTCTCTAATTCAGTAAAAGATACAGCTTCCATAATCACTGAAGCTAGCACCCAGAAGTCCTTCCATCTCTCTCATTTCCATATCCTACTGTGCTCTGCCTTGTTGTTTTCCCTCCTAAGCGTCTCTTGAATGCACTTACTTCTCCTCAGTTCTGCTAACTCTCAGGCAGTAACCCTCATGCAGACAAGAGCTGCCCATGTCCACTCCTGGCCCTTCTAATGAGCATTCTTCACGGCAGCCAGAGTGAGAACTTGAAAAGGCAAGTCTGCTTCAGCTACTCTTCCGCTGCCGCCCTTCACTGACTCCCACAGCTCTCTGAAGGGAAGGTTCAAATCCTAAAATAGATGCAAGGCCTGTGACATCTGGCCCTGCCTGCCCCTCCGGTCTCTCCCTCGTTTCACACTCCCTTCTCGCTCTCTGCGCCCCTCACAACGCCCTCCTCCCCTGAGCTCCTTGGAGAGGCGCTCAGCTCCCACCACAGAACCTTTGCTTCTCAGGTCACATGCTCTCCAATCGCCTGTGCCTAGGTTACCCTACTCACCCTTCAGCTCCCAGCTCACAGATCACTTGTCTCAGGCGGAAAAACCTCCAACCCCACTCTCTGGCTAGATCAGGTCCCCAACATTTTTTTTCCCACTGGACTTAACTACAGTTTGACATTATATCCTGATGTGTTCATTTGATTCTCTGCCTCTCAATATATAAGAGTCACATAGAAGACAGCATCTATATGTTTATTACTCCCTATTGTCTTCTTAGGACCTATTACAGTGCCTGGTATGAAACAAACAATAAATGTTTGTCAATAAGTGTTTAAATTAAAGAAGCTTGGGAGATCATTGCAAGACAATGTCATATAATATCCTACAACCACTTTTGCTATCTCAAGGGCCTAACACTTCAATTCTCATTAACAAGAAGACTTTCTTTGCATTAACCCAAAATTCCTTTTGTCCATTAATATCATCCCTCTGTTCTCTTTGCAAAGAGTATTGATTGAATAAATCTAAAAGCAATGATGTCCAAAGCAGTTTTCTTTTGTCAGGTGGTATTAAACACACTTTTATTTTAAACCAGATACTTTAGAGAGGTTATACGGAGCTTTGGATTTAAATCACTATATCAATGTGCTACAAAGTTTTATACTCCCACAGTTTTTGTTGCAGTTATGATTCCCATTTGTTTATTGAACTCCTGATTTGCTTTTTCACTCATTCATGCATGCATTCATTTATATTTATTGAGACAAATAGTTTCTGAGTTGAATAAGAGGACACGTGTTTTTCCACCTTCCTTACAAAAGACCACTGAAAGCCTACAGAGATCAACCACAGGAAAAAGCTTGCACATCCTATGCTGCCGGGGAAAACTACAGCTCTAACCCTTATCTACCATGATAGTTATACCATGTATTGCATTACTCCCTTAAACAGGTAAACACAAGGATGCTCTTCATTCAGGAGATAAGGTAATACCCCAAACACCCAGGACGTCTAACCATTCAACTTTGCCGAAGAAGAAATCATATGTCTATAACCCCCAATACAGAAGACTAACATTAGGGCCAATCTAGAGACATCCAAATACAAATTTAGCTCAGCCTCATGCTTGACCATCCAAATTCTATCCACCTTGGCAATTCTATCTTTCTAAATGTGACTTCTGGCATAATAGTCAACTGAACCATAAAACTATTATGAAGTTATTATAAAAAATCCCTGGCAATAAATATTTGCTGAATAAAAAACTAAGTGTATGAATATTTTAATAGATGAAACAACTGGGATTTTTGCTTTTTTTCATACTGTTTTATTTATTTTGCAGAGAAGTAGTAGCAGCAAAATCAAAGAAAACCACAATCACCATCCTCAAAGAGATACAAAGAGGAAGGACTTGATTGTCCTAGAGCTATCTTTTCACAGGCTCTCAAGAGTCAATTGTTAGATAACCAAACATTTTGAGAGCCCAAATCAGCCTTGGTGGGAATATTTACACCACAGAAATCAGCAAACGCTGTTTACTTAAAGAGCTGGTTTACCAGCACACCATTGCCTGCAACCCATGAATCTAAGAAATCACTCAGAATGAAGCAACCCTGCAAATGGTAATAATGAGCAGATGAAACCAGAGATGAAAGAACATATTTACACAAAACAGTAAGAAAACATTTCTGGTAATAAAGTTGTTTGAACTGAGGAAAAAAATGAAAGACAGAGTTGCACTGTTTACAATGTGGAGATTCCATTAAAGAATAAAAAAGAGCTACAGCAAATGGACAAAGAAATAACAGAAATGCCTCCTTTATATGTCTTGATTCTATGATTCTCTGCAAATCCTCTGGATAGCAAGTAGCTACAAGGTAGGCAAATAGCTGCAGAGCAATGGGTTAGAAAGGTTCTCAAAGGTCATCTGAGCACTGTTCCAACCACTGAACTGAATCCCATCTGTAAAACCAGCACAAGATCACAAGCTTCCTAAGGACAGAGAATGTGTTCTTTATGCTGTATGCCCAGAGTCTAGTACAGTATTGCACACATTACTATGCTGCGGCTGTTGTATGAATGAATGAATGACCATTACCAGGAGACCATTCAACATATACCCAAACAACTCTAAGTGGCTGGGAACTACTGACATTTCAAAGTAAAAATTATATAAAACAATCTGTAATCATCAACTATATACAGTCACAAAAATGTAATCTAGATCATAGTTTTTCAACAGAAATATAATGCAATAGAGAGCCATATGTGTAATTTTAATTTTCACAGAACCATACTAAAGTAAAAAGAAATAAATGACAACAAGTTCAATAATATATTTTGTTTAATCCAGTCTGAAATATTATCAGTTCAGAACATAATCAACATAATTATAAGATATTTTACTTTTTTATACTAAATCTTTGAAATCTAACGTGTGTTTGGTAGTCTTACGGTCTATTTCAGTTTGGACTAAACAAATTGCAAGTGCTGAATAGTACATGTAGATTGTAGCTATTGTTCTAGGCAATTCAGCTCTAGACTAATCTGTATGGATACCTGGGAATTAGACAGTGTACTAAAATACTTCATACAACTGTCCAAAGTACACCTGGCTTTCAGTCTCTGAACACATCCATAATATATATGTACCAGGTCCCTAGTAAAGAATAAGCCAATTGTTTAATACTATTTAGACCTACAAGATAAAAATGTATTTGATAAGAACGAGTGGGGAGGACAAGGCTATTTCCCACTTATGAAAACAAAATCAAATGGCTTCATGGGGCAGAGCCAAAAATTGAGCACGACCAGTACCTAACAAAAAAATGGGACACAGAATCTCTTCTTTACAGATTTAACATAAAGCTATACACTAATCATTTTGCTCATCTAAAGAAACAGAGATGTGTAAAAATTCACTTCTAAATCATGGCTTAAAAGGTCATATAAATCAGCAAAACAGAATCTGTCTAGAAGTAGCAATAACAGGCACCAGAAAGAGACCAAGAGCTGTGCTCTGGGCCTTTTATCAATATCTGAGTGTCCCCCATTTAACCACATTTAACTTTGCTTAAAGACAAAAATACTAGTAAGTTGTCTTTGACTCCACTATTGAAAACAAGTCCTTCATATATGAGGCATTCAACAAAATACCTATGCTCATTAAGGCAAATGACTACAAACTATTCCAAAGCACTTTCATCAACCAAGGCTGGCTATTGGAAAAGTACTATAAAGAGCACAAAAAATTTGGCACTTACCCGACTACAGAAAGTTTGGTACCCTGATCTGAAACCATAAAAACAGGAATAACAAAAAAAGTAATCTGAGCCAATTTTCACAACTCAAACTATTGAAGTACTGCCATGTTTCAAAAGCAAAAAAAAGATATAACTCACTTCCTTCTTTGTATTTAGTGAGTCATACAGACCTTGACAGTTGTTTCTGCGTGCAGATTCTGAATAGTGGTGCTTATTTACTACTTTCACAAGAAAACCTGATAAATCTGCTTTTCATGGTGGTCCAAGTTACTCAATACACCCCAGTTGCTGAGAATAGATTCAACAGTCTGGACAGAATAATCTATTTTCTTCTGTTTTGGAGACTCAGGAAACTAGCCCATCCTCACTATTCAAAACTAATGCAGGGGCTTCCCTGGTGCCTCAGTGGTAAAGAATCCACCCCACCGATACAGGAGACACAAGTTCGAACCCTGATCTGAGAAGATCCCACATGCTGAGGAACAACTAAGCCTGTGAGCCACAACTACTGAGCCTGTGAGCCTGCTCCAGAGCCTGGAAGCACAGCTACTGAGCCTGTGAGCCTGCTCCAGAGCCTGGGAGCACAGCTACTGAAGCCCGTGCACCCTCGAGTCAGTGCTCAGCAATAGGAGAGGCCACCCCAATGAGAAGCCCTCGAACCACAACTGAGAGTAGCCCCTGCTCACCACAACTAGGGAAGAAAAACCCGTGAAGCAACGAAGACCCAGCACAGCCAAAAATAAATAAATAAAATTATTTTTTTAAAAAAACAAAACTAATGCAGATTTTTTTCCCATCACATCAAGCATCAAAAGCAAAAAGATTCATGGAGGCAGAAATGACTCCAAAGATCAACACTGAGAAGCAGAGAAGGGGCCATCATAAAGAAAAGTTGAGAATGAAAGAAAAGTCTTAGAGCATAAAATAAATTTTGTTTCTACATTTTTGATACTCAGGGGGGGAAAATGGTATTAAAGACAACTTTCCTTTTGCAATAGAAACAAAAATCACAGTACCATATTTGAGCTAACAAATATCTGGTTCAACATTTTATGTTAAGAGATACATTTTATAATTACATCTAACATCTACTAGCACATATTTACTTTGCTTCAGAAGAAAGTAGGCAGCCTAATGCCAAGTTCTAAGAGGTTGACCCCTTTGAGCCTTTGTTGAGACCTACAAGCTCTGGCATGCCCAGGGAAGATTTCCCATTAAGACAGGGCCACATTACTTGCTTAGCAACTGATATATCACTAGGGGTCATCCCCAAAACACAACAAACCCATCCCTGAACACAAACAGTATGGGTACATTTTAATAACAAATGTCATTAAAGGATTGCTAGGGAGAGGTTTGTGGGTTTTCTCTTAAGGAAGGTTTTCTGATATCAAGTCAGCTTTAAGAGAAAACTCCTGTTCCTGTTAGATTCCTATTCCTATTAGATAAAATACCACTATTTTACACACCATCTATTTCTAAGACTAACGAAACAGCACAAAAGCATTTCCACAAATGGCAACTTATTATTCTAATCCCCAGAGATCTATTTTGTTCCACACAGGTGTGGATCAGGAAATGTGCCCTAGAGTTTCAGAAGGCTAGTTCTGCTGAATGTTAACAGAAAGAGCCCAGTTCATCCTAAATGAAATAGATTCTGAATATTCATTGGAAGGACTGATGCTGAAGCTGAAGCTCCAATACTTTGGCCACCTGATGAGAAGAGTCGACTCACTGGAAAAGACCCTGATGCTGGGAAAGATTGAAGGCAAGAGGAGAAGAGGGTGTCAGAGGATGAGATAGCTGGATAGCAACACCAATGCAATGGACACGAACTTTGGCAAATTCCAGAAGATGGTGAAGGTCAGAGGGGCCTGGCGTGCTGCAGTCCATGGGGTCCCAAAGAGTCAGACACAACAACAACAAATCTTATAGAGCAGTAGGTCACAACCTTGGCAGCATATTAGAATCATTTTGGTAGTTTTTAAAAATCCCAACACCCAGACTTCACCCCAGGCCAATTATATCAGAATTTTGGGGAGCAGAACCAGCATCAATCTTTTTTAAAAGCTTCCCTGCTGCTAAGTCGCTTCAGTCGTGTCCGACTCTGTGCGGCCCCAGAGACGGCAGCCCACCAGGCTCCCCCGTCCCTAGGATTCTCCAGGCAAGAACACTGGAGTGGGTTGCCATTTCCTTCTCCAAAGCTTCCCAGACTTCTAAAAAACAAGTAAATGGGACTTCCCAGGTGGCACACGTGGTAAAGAACCCACTTGCCAATGCAGGTGATGTAAGAGACACAGGTTCGATCCCTGGGTGGGGAAGATCCCCTGGAGGAGGACATGGCATCCCACTCCAGTATTCTTGCCTGCAGACTCCCACAGACAGAGGAGCCTGGGGGTCACAGTCAGACATGACTGAAGCGACTTAGCACACAAACACATGAGAAGCAATTTACCTTAGGGAAACAATGACTATAAGCCTCTTATTCAAGCTAAAATAAATTTGCCACGCAAAAATATGTTCCTGGACCTATACAGGATGAGACCAACCAAAAAAAATAACAAAACAACAAAACACACTAAACTTAACAACTGGTGACAAGACAGCCAACATTCAACCAGCTTTATTTCACTGGATGTCAGCATAGCACCCTATCTCATCCTCACCTCTGCATCTAAAGTCATTATTTTTTAAGTCATGCTTTCTGTATTTGTCTTTGAAACTGGGACCCTGATGTTATTTATTTTCTGTATGGCTGTATTCCCCATTTAATTTTATATGTCATAGAAAAATTGGGTTTTAGCAGATTTATGAATCATTAATATCAAAAAGTTACCAAGCTAATACATATGGACCAACGAAAAAAGAAGTGCAAAGTGAATTTAAAAGCACAAAAAAAGATATAAAAGCAGAGTTGCACAATTTAGACGGGTTACCTTTTCAATGTTCTGAGAGATTTAGAGAGTTTTCACAAACATTGTTTTATGAACACCCAAAAATGCATATTTAAAAACCACTGCCATTGACTTACCAAGAAAATAATCTAGGAATTCCACTAAGGGTTGGTGATTTCATGTGACTTTAGACAGGCCGCAATTAATATGACTTTGTAGAATGACTGGTCAACAGTACAGACTATAAATTTGGTAATACAGTGACTGACGGAAGAGAACCTAAAAAGACTCACACCAGGCTCGCCAATTCAAACTCTGTGACTCTGGCCAGAGAAATGAAAAGCCCCTTGTTCCTTTGACGGCCAACTGCCAAGCCTACAGTAAAGATGAATGGGCTCAAAGAATTAAAGTAGGTGAAATATACTCTTTTCCTCTAGTTTTAAGCTAAATTCTTGATAAATACATTGGCGATTTTAGCAAAGTGAGAAGTATAGCTTTCGACACATTTACTTTCCAATTAAATGGAACACCCTAAAACTGCAGACATAACATCACAACAAATACCCCTTGAGTGTCACACCAAGAAGAAATGTAAATGCCACTGAAGTCTACTATACTTATAGTAATCAAGGATAGGCAGCAAATGGAGGTAGGAGTGGGAGAATCGAATGAAGATGGTCAAAAGGTACAAACCTCCAGTTATAAGATAAGCAAGTACTGGGGATACACAGGGCAGCATGATGCCTAGAGTTAACACTGTTGTATGGCATATTTGAAAGTTCTTAAGGGAGTAGATCCTAAAAGTTCTCATCATAAAAAAACTGTAACTACCTGAGGCAATAAATGTTAACTAAACTTACTGTGGTAATTATTCCACAATATACGGATGTCAAGTCATTTTGCTATACACTTTAAATTTATACAGTGTTGTATACAATTATATCTCAATAAAACTAGAAGGAAAAAAAGAATAAGCAGTAAATCTATCTAAACCTTTTCTTAAATTTGCTTCATCTTCAGTGAATTTTTAGCTAGGTTATTTACAATTTGAAAGATAAATCCAAATAGAAAAACTCACATTATTCCATAGTGATAAAAGAACAGGCTCTGCATGATTAAAATACCTTTAGACCATCAAATTTTGCACCTTGTCTCATATCCCTGGATATGTTCCAGTGTCTCCTAGTTTGTTGTCTGTAGGAACTTGAATAGCATTTGTATCCTACTAGGGCTTCTCTCGGAGAAGGCAACGGCACCCCACACCAGTACTCTCGCCTGGAAAATCCCATGGATGGAGGAGCCTGGTAGGCTGCAGTCCATAGGGTCACAAGAGTCGGACACGACTGAGCGACTTCACTTTCACTTTTCACTTTCATGAATTAGAGAAGGAAATGGGAACCCACCCCAGTGTTCTTGCCTGGAGAATCCCAGGGATGGTGGAGCCTGGTGGGCTGCTATCTATGGGGTCACACAGAGTCAGACACGACTGAAGCGACTTAGCAGCAGGGCTTCTCTTGTGTCCCAGCTGGTAAAGAATCCGCCTGATATGCGAGAGACCTGGGTTTGATCCCTGGGTTGGGAAGACCCCCTGGAGAAGGGAAAGGCTACACATTCCAATATTCTGGCCTGGAGAATTCCATGGACTGTATAGTCCATAGGGTTGCAAAGAGTCAGAAACAACTGAGCAACTTTCACTCACTCATTGTGTAAAAATTGTATAAATCTTACTTATGTTGAATTGGTTCATAGTGCTTTTCAGGTCTACTCTATCCTTCTATTTCTCTGTATATTCATTCTATTAATTTTTGAGAGTTTGATATTGAAACTCGAACTAAAAATCTTAATTTATCTACTTAAATAACTGTAATATATAGTGGAACTACGTAACTTTGTTCTGTATTTTCCAAGTCTCCTATAAATGTATTACATTTTCATAATTTAAAAAATAAGAGTTTACAAATAGAAAAACTCAGATAGTACTTTTAGTTAAAATAATACACTGCAAACATTATATTATACAGTATCCTACCTAACATCATTATAAAAAGATAATCTATGACATACAAATGAAAAATTACAGCACCTAATACCAATTCCTGCATTTTTATTCTCCATTTTCATCTTAAGGTGAAAGGCATTCATGGCATCTATCCCTAACATCTCCAATCTCCAGTTCCAGTGTTAAACCTCCTTCCTCAATATTCCCACACCTCCTAATTCCAAACGTTAATGAGACCCTTTAACTACTTTACATACCTACACATATACAAACTATATTGAGTTCCCTAGAGCAGGTACCTGGTTGTCCTGCTGCTGCTGCTAAGTCACTTCAGTCATGTCTGACTCTGTGCGATCCCATAGACGGCAGCCCACCAGGCTCTGCTGTCCCTGGGATTCTCCAAGCAAGAACACTGGAGTGGGTTGCCATTTCCTTCTCCAATGAATGAAAGTGAAAAGTGAAAGCGAAGTCACTTAGTCGTGTCAGACTCTTGGTGACCCCATGGACTGCAGCCTACCAGGCTCCTCCATCCGTGGGGTTTTCCAGGCAAAAGTACTGGAGTGGGTTGCTATTGTCTTCTCCATCTGGTTGTCCTGATAATCTTTAAATCCATAGACTATCATAGTGACATACACAGAAAAAGCAATAAATTAATTAGGGTATGTATTATTCCCTGGCACACAAATAAAAAAGAGTCCAACCCTAGTCCTTGAGAGAAGACTCTGCTATATTTGATGGAAAGTCAGCTCTGCAAACAAATAATCACAGTATAAGACATTTGTTTTCATGGTTTATGTAGCAAACATAATGGTTCATGAACAAAATGTAATAGTAAATTATAGGCACAGGACCTGCCAAGCTTCTCTAGAAAAATGAGCCAAGTCACTACAGAAGAGACTGCTCTAATAAATGTTTGTTAAATCAAAAAAATGTTGAAGAACAGCATTATTTAAATTTAAACCTTAAAACACTTTCATTAGAAAGACACTAAAACTATGTATAGCACAAATAGCAACACAGGCATTTCAGTAAAGAGGGCATTTAAAGATACCATTCACACTTCAACAGGCCTTCAAAACTGTCTTCATTTTTCTTAATTCTTAGACGATAAAACAATCACATTTAAATAGAAGTTCCTTTTGCAAATTCCTATTTTTTAAATAGAAGTGTTAATGCAGAAAGATAAATGCAGAATTATGCAAATTAATACAGAATCAATGCAGATTAATGCAAAAGCATTAATGAAGAAAGGATTTTTAAAAAATCTAGAGAATGAACACAGAAGTGTAATTTAACAATAAATGGAATGAAAACCTAGATCAAAGGAAGGCCAAGGTGATGATGGCTCACCAGAACTAGTATAAAAATGATTCTTACTAGTACTGCGTCAACCTTAAGTTGATCTGGGCTGTAGACTAAAATCAATTCACATCTTATCTCAGTATTAGGAGAAAAAACTGTTTCTATAATAAAATTCCAGAAAACTAATAGTATTCTTTCAACTAAAATTTTCACTGAATTATAAATGCACATTGTGTGGTATTTTCTGCTTCAAATATATGATTTACAAAGAGTATGGATTTAGAAATGCAACTTAATATAAATACAACTTATGGTGTTATCAAAAAATACAACATACAATATGTTCACGATCAAACTTTTAGTTGGAAATAGGTGCCTAAACTAAGAAAAAAATGTCTGATGCCTGTGTTAAGCATTCTTTTTTTCAGGTAAACAAATTACTCAAACTTTTTATGTCTAACAGCAATGCTATCATATTCTCCAGAGCATTATCTCAGTTTCTTCTAACAGACATTTGAGATCATCTGAGTTAAAAAGCTACAGTTTAAAAGACAGGAAATGATCTAAATGTCTACCTGAGAGAGACTGGTTAAATGCACTTTGTACATTATATAGCAGTATGACAAAATGAGGAGGGAAGCTCTCTATGTACTGCTGTAAAAAGATATCCAAGATGAGTTAAGGGGGAAAAAAATCAAAATGCAGAATAGTACATATAATACGTCACATTTTGTGATAAAATGGGAAAAATAAGACTTTTTTAGACTTAAAAGACTAAGTAATATCTTTATTTGCTTATATATGCATAAAGAAACTCTAGAAGGATATAGAATAATCCAATACCAGAAGATACTGGAAAGGACCAGATAGATAAGAATCAAGAGTGGGAGAGAGATTTTTCAATAATACCTTGTTATATGTTTTTAAAATATTTAAACCACATTAGTGTATTTAAGCACATAAATATATTCAAATATTTAAATAAAAACAATTTGGAAAAATAGGCTACATCTATAAAAATTATGATTTAATTCTATGTTCTACATAGTAGTAATAATTTTCTTACTATCTTTTCTTCCATTCCAATCTTATCAATTATTGAAAAATGCTAGTTCTCAGGAAACTAATTACCTATCACAAATAAGCTAAAATACAGTTATGCTTAAAGGAAGAATTCATTCTTTCCTTCTCCTCCTCAATATCTTCATCTAAATTGACAATTAAGCATAACAAGGCTCATCTGGCTTGTGAAACAAATACATCTCCCATGAATTTTAAGTGGATAACATTAAAAGCGTAAAAATGAATATATATTTTCCACTTAAAATGCTTGAATAGACACATTGCCCACTGGGCCTATTGACTGGAATGATAATTTTACCAGTGTTACAGCATTACAATCCCAAGGTGCATGTGCTGTTTTCAAAATAACAACAAAAACTATATTTTTCTGATTTAAAAAAAAAATTTAAAGAATCATCACTGTCTCAAGGAAAAGTACATCTATGATCCCTTCACAGTTGTTGGCCCCTTTCTCGCCGTGGATGCTATGGTTCCTACCAATGTTGGAAGTTGTCTCAGACACAGTGCCTTCCAGGACTGTCCAGCAGGGCATGCCCATAGCAAACTTTCCCTCCTCCACTCTCTACCTCCAAACCCTTTAAAAGTTCAGTTTAAATGAGTCTGATACTTTCTCACATTTCTGTCAGAATCTTTTCTTCTATTTTTATACAACCCAGTTTTTTAATAATTAATTATGTGCCTATAGAGCTGCCTGCCCCTACTAGAATGTGTGATCGTTAGAAACACTTCCTATTCATTTTTTATCCTATGGATAATCCTTATGTCTTATTAATAAATAGTAATAGTACTAACAACAACAAGAAAAACAAAAACCAGGGACTGCAGCAGGACAGTGATACAGCATTACCTCATTTCATCACCAAGATAGCCTTGAAGCCATTGGACAGAAAAGGAAGCTGAAACTCAGAAAGGATAAGTAATTTGCCCAAATTACATGTACTTACTTACTATATACAGAAAAGAGCGGAACAAATCTTCAAACCCAGGCAGAGTCTCTGCCTTCAAATCATACACTCTTAACCACTTTGCTTAGAATTTAGGAAGTAATTAATATTATCATTACTGCAATGAACTGAATGTTTGTGTCCCCCAAAAGTCATATGTTGAAAATCTAACCCCCAATAGGATTGTATTAGGAAGTGGGACCTTGGGAAGTAATTAGGTTATGAGGGTGGAGCCCTCATGATTGAGATGAATGCTCTTTTAAAAGAGAACCCCAGAGACTTTTTCTGCCCTCTCTCCACTATGTGAGGACAAGCAAGAGGTGAGCAGGCTGCATCCCTGAAGAGGCCTCTCACCAGAACTTGACGATGCTGATCCCTGATCAGACTCTAGAACCATGAGAAATAAACCACCCAGGCTATGGTAAACAATTATGCTTTTCCAAAAAGCAGAATTATATTGTACAAAGAACTTTCAAATTCTAGAAGGCATTAGGAGTGGAAATAAATAACTGCTTTCTCATCACCATTAAAACTCTTCTCTCATAATCCTGGGCTTCCCAGGGGGCGCTAGTGGTAAAGAAAAGTGAAAGTGACAGTTGTACAATCACGGGGTCTTACTCTTTGCAATCCTGTGGACTGTAGCCCACCAGGCTCCTCTGTCCATGGAATTCTCCAGGCAAGAGTCCTGGAGTGGGTTGCTATTTCCTTCTCCAGGGGATCTTTTCCTGACCCAGGGATCAAATCTGGGCCTCCTGCATTGCAGGGAGATGCTTTACCAACTGAGCCACGAGGGAAGCCCAGCGGTAAAGCATCTGCCTGCAATGCAGGAGACCTGGCTTTGATCCCTGGGTTGGGAACACCCCCTGGAAAAGGGAATGGCTATCCACTCCAGTACTCTTGCCTGGAGAATCTCATGGACAGGAGGGCCTAGCGGGCTACAGTCCATGGGGTCGTAAAGTGTTGGACACAACTGAGCAACTAACACGCATTTCTCATAATCTGCCCTCTTTTATCTGCCCTTCAATGTCTAACTAGCTTATCCTCTGGGCTGCTTGAGGATATTTTCCTCTCACTGTCCCAATTCCAGTACTTCACCCCTTGCTTTCACTGAGAAGCTGAAGCATACTAGGCACTGTCACCCCCTATTCCTCCTCTCCACCTTGACACCCACCCTGTGTCTAATAATACTCCCTTCTGTGGTCAAGAAACAGAGGTGGGAATCCTCTGCAGCCTTAATTTATTCATTAGAATAAATATTTACAAAAAGCACCTTTAAGTGTGAGGCACTGGGACCTGCTTTCTGTGAGTTTCCAGGAGAGTAATGAAGACAAAGAGGTCTCCTCAATTTTTCCTGTTCTTTTGTTTCTTTATTGTTGGTAATTTTTATATTATTAACAATAATAAGCAATCCATATGCTTGTAGATTTGCATACTAATAAAAAGGAAAAATATTAGAATCATTCCCAATTCTATCAGAGATGTCTGTTGTGGAGATTCTGATAAATGTTCCCTTCTTCTCTGCAAATAAGCTCAAGTTTATCTGAAATTTTAAAACATCTTCAAATGATGCTTACAAAATATTGTTTTCCAACACTGTAATGAGAGACAGCCTTTCTCAGGATGGAAGCTAGATGTGTCTGCTGAACATGTGATTTAGGGTCCCCACTAAAGATGTGCATCTGAGAAGGTACTTTGAGGGTCTTATTCTATATTTCCAGTCCCTGACATTTGGTCAGAGCTCAATCAATGCTCACAAAATGAAGGAAAGAATCGATGAATCAATGATGTGTGAGTGAAAGTCACTCAGTCGTGTCTGACTCTGTGATTCAACAAACTATACAGTTCATGGAATTCTTCAGGCCAGAATACTGGAGTGGGTAGCCTTTCCCTTCTCCAGGTGTTCTTCCCAACCCAGAGATCGAATCCAGGTCTCTCACATTGCAGATGGATTCTTTACCAGATTATTGAAATTTAACAAATCTTGACATGGTCATAAACCAGGTCATAAATAATTAGGTCATAAACCAGGTACTCTTCATGCTTAAATCATCAAGATATAGAAAGAATTCAAGGAAAAAAATAATTCCTAAAAAGAGAAAGCTATTTTATTCTTACTAGATGGGGAGGGGATCTCTAAATAACTGAAATAATAAACACGAGTCTCATTTCATTCCACATAACATCACAGTCATAGTCTTAATACAGTTAAAAAACACAGTAATCCAACTCTAAAATAGTGAGTTGTCTAGCAAAGTGCCATAGCTCAAGTCTCACAAGCAGTTATACCTGAATGGAAGATAGGGAGGGGTTGAACCAGATAGGAGTGCTCTGTAGGCTTCTTCTGGTGTCTTCTTTAAATAGATTACCTAAGACAAATAAATAGCAACATTTAGAATAGACCAAAGAATGACACAAAGTTCATTTTAATTACTCGCCAAATTTGCATTTCCCTTCTTTCACTCTGAATGTGACAACTGTCATGGTGATAATGTTGATCTTTAGACAGCAAGCAGGCTGCCAAACTTTCCTTTTCAGCTTAAAGCTGAACAGCAGCCTTTGGCTTAAGGATGAGTAAGAGCTTAAAGACACAGGAAAGAAGTTGCTCAGTCGTGTCTGACTCTTTGCAACCCTATGGATTGTAGCCTAACAGGCTCCTTTGTCCATGGAATTTTCCAGGCGAAAGTACTGGAGTAGGTTGCCATTTCCTTCTCCAAAAAGACACAGGGCAAACCAATTAAGGGGCCATCCAGGGCTGTTTAAAGGCACGTTGAACAGAAATAATGGCAGGGTTTTCTCTGGGGAACAGAATAATTGTACCTCCATGATTGAACTGTGTGTTCACCAAAGACCAATATAGAGTTCTCTGTCCTTCACAGAAGATCTGCTGTGAAGTAATTTAGTTCCTGGTGAATTCTGAAAGACATCTCAAGGTACAGGACCCATGGGAGATCTACTGAGTTCTCTGCTCTGAGGAATGCCTATGTTGTTCTCTAAACAATAAAATCACAGTGAAATGCGAGGAAATGCATGCAGGTAAGAGCACTGGAAAACATACTGGCTTGGCTCTTGATGTCAAGGATGTTTAAATCCCTCCAGACCAAACCACTATGGAGAACAGTGTGGAGATTCCTTAAAAAATTGCAAATAGAACTACCTTATGACCCAGCAATTCCACTGCTGGGCATACACACCGAGGAAACCAGAATTGAAAGAGACACATGTACCCCAATGTTCATCGAAGCACTGTTTATAGTAGCCAGGACATGGAAACAACCTAGATGTCCATCAGCAGATGAATGGATAAGAAAGCTGTGGTACATATACACAATGGAGTATTACTCAGCCATTAAAAAGAATACATTTGAATCAGTTCTGATGAGATGGATGAAACTGGAGCCAATTATACAGAGTGAAGTAAGCCAGAAAGAAAAACACCAATACAATATACTAACACATATATATGGAATTTAGAAAGATGGCAATGATGACCCTGTATGCAAGACAGCAAAAGAGATACAGATGTATATAACGGACTTTTGGACTGTGAGGGAGAGGGTGGGATGATTTGGAGGAATGGCATTGAAACATGTATACTATCATGTAAGAATCGAATCACCAGTCTATGTCCGATGCAGGATACAGCATGCTTGGGGCTGGTGCACGGGGATGACCCAGAGGGATGTTGTGGGGAGGGAGGTGGGAGGAGGGTTCATGTTTGGGATCACATGTACACCCGTGGTGGATTCATGTCAATGTATGGCAAAACCAATACAGTATTGTAAAGTAAAATAAAGTAAAAATAAAAATAAAATTAAAAAAATCCCTCCAGACCAGCAGGATAAACTATCTTAAATAAAGAAACAAGTAAAAAAGAGTTCTTAAAACCAGTAAACTATTTCCACTTAATCAATTTATTGACTATATATAATAGATGCAAAATATGAAGAATTGCCACCTTTCTTAATAGAATTTATGTTCTTGAGAGGCAAAAACAATAATTAATAAATTATTTATTAAAAAATAAATATAGTCTGAAATACGTGCTGAAAAGGAAATAAGCAGAGTCCTGGAATAAGAGAAGACCTACTTAATACCTCAAAGTAGTCAGGAAGGGGTCTCTGGGAAAGATGTAGGAGGAGACCCATAGAATAGCTAAGGGAAAGAGGGGACAGAAAGGGCTAGGTCCTTGAGTGGGGACAGTGCTTGGTGAGCCGGACAGAGAGGATCAGAGGCTAGGGAAGGGGGAAGAAGGGAAAGTCACTGAAGAGCCCTGCAAACCATGATGAGAGTTTGATTTTATTCTAAGTGCAGTTTAATATTTTAATTCTCAGACAAGAGCACTGATCCTTTTCCTCTAGAGTTTGAATCAAATTTGATCCCTAAAATCCTCTCTACCTAGAATTAATGGCATTATTTCCTTAATATGTCCCAACATCAAAACCCTATGCATGGAACTTCCCTGGAGGTCCAGTGATTAAGACTCCATGCTCCCAGTACAGGGGGAACAGGTTGGATCCTTGGTTGGGGAACTAAGATCCTAAATACCACATAGAACAGCCAAGAAACAAAAATTAAACAAAAAACCCTATGCATTTCAACAACAAAAATGACAAGAGTCCCAGTTCTTAAAAAGTAAGGTTTATTCTCTGCTTACAAAGTTTCTTTGAGCTTTAAGCTATTCTAGTAGCAATATATTACATGTATTTAATTATTAGTAAGTTCAAGACTAGAAAACAACTCAATTCTCTAAAAATAGAAAGCTAAAATAAATATATAAAAAATACTTCCAACTTTTATTAAGAAAGTTCCATATTCCTATGGCAAGTAAACAAGGTCTGATAAAGCACATACCAAACAAACTGAACTGAATAGGAAACAAAAACAGCAGAGGAAATGAAACCATGGTAAAAGAATGATCAAGACAGGAGACAGATTCCACCAGTGGAGAACCACATCTCAAGTTGCAGCTAAAATGATTACAAAAATTCACTTAAACAAACCCTAGCTTTAAAAACCATTTTGAGTAACCAACATTAAGGAGTTTGTTGCTGCCTAATGGGTAGATTATATAATACTCAACAGGGTTGGTTATAATGAATGATTTTTCAAGCCTGAAGATGCGGCAGTTATTTGCAAGTTGACCATGCCTGCTAAGAGAGAAAGCTGTTTGCAGAAAGCTCCTGTGTTTGGACTAGATAATTAAAGCTTATACAACCATCTTTGAAAAGCAAAATACATTTCCCTTCTCAGGAGCAATTACATTAATTCCATTTAATTTTGAGGCAATCATTCTACAGGAGGGAGTTAACAGCCCACATGAAAGACTTCTCTAGACCGGTTACCCCACTGAGTTTCACTGCTCATCTTACCTGCATGACTTAGCACACATGACCCATACTCTCACACTGTAAGATGAGAGTCTTTGTTTTTATTTTTATCCCAGTGCTAAATCATTAATAAGTGCAAAGTGACACTCAACAGAGGCCATCTAAATTCCAGGAATATTCCAGGGGCAGGTAGATGCAATGTCGTTTTACAACCTGATGATAGGTACTTAGGAGAGTGGTGAGATATTCTAATAAAGCAGTGCATCACTGAATACATGCATGGGGGTCATTAAAATGACAAATTCCATCTTTCCAAGAGAAAAAATGTCATGGATTCTTATGCCAGGCCTTCCCTGATATGTCACTGATTAAAAAGAGACGGAGAGAAAGACTAGAGTTCAGAAATAAAACAAATGCATTAAGCCTTTGCTGTTGAGGAACCTGAAGCTCAGAAAGTAAGGAACTTCCCAACCTCTCATGGCTGCTCTGTGATGCAGTCAGAATTCCAACTCAGATCTGGGTCCAAAGCCCCCAGTAATTTCACACATCACACCTGCTTAAAAATACGATGCAGGCGATGCCAGCAAGATCTGGGACAACAGAGGTCCTTACTCTTCCAACGTACAAAAGCCATCACACTTGGCTTTTAAAATTATGTGACTTCAAACTGTTGATAGGAGTTGTGTGTAAGGAATAGGGCTGGAGAAGGATTAGTGGGAGGAAGGAGGACTTTATATTTTCTACTATCTTCACATTTCTTGTATTTTGTACTAATGGCTATTCATTTATTTTTTTAATGTGGAATAACTAAATCATTTACAAAGTATTAAATGTGTATCTTCCTAAAAATAAAGTCTATATTTAACTAATACTCAAAAAATTGTTCCCAGATACTCTCATATTTCTAAAAGTAATTGCTGAAAAAAATTAACACCAAAGCATCTTCCAAATATCCTGATTTTCTTTTTCTGTTTCTCAGGAAAAAACAATAATACCCTTCTCACTAGATATTAGCATATATGAATCCAAACTGGAAGAATCTTCCCCAACTTTTGATTGATAACATTTAGCAAAAGCCCTTTGTACAGTGCTTGGTCTTGTTGTTGTTTAGTCACTAAGCAGTGTCAACTCTTTTGTGATCCTATGGACTGTAGCCTGCCAGCCTCCTCTGTTGATGGGATTTCCCAGGCAAGAATACTAGAGTGGGTCACCATTTCCTTCTCCAGGGGATCGTCCCTACCCAGAGATCAAGCCCACATCTCTTGCGTTGGCAGGCATATTCCTTACCACTGAGCCACCAGGGAAGCCCTTTAACAATTTACCCTGAAATCAGTGAGTACATGCATGCCTTTTATAAAATTTTCCCACTCTTTGCCGGGAAGTCCTATAACTCTTCTCAATAGAATCACATTTGATATATATGTTCTTACGCCTAACTAACTTAGTGAAGTGAAAGTTGCTCAGTCGTGTCTGACTCTTTGTGACCCCATGGACTACACAATCCACGGAATTCTCCAGGCCAGAATACTGGAGTGGGTAGCCTTTCCCTTCCCCAGGGGATCTTCCCAACCCAGGGATCAAACCCAGGTCTCCCACTTGCAAGCGGATTTTTTATCAGCTGAGCCCACATTTAGGAGTCAACCAACTAGACTAATTTTTTTCTGCTTCATTAACACTGATGCAATGTGGGAAAAATGGGTTTGATCCCTGGGTTGGGAAGATCCCCTAGAGGAAGGCATGGCTACCCACTCTGGTATTCTTGCTTGGAGAACCCCCATGGACAGAAGAGCCTGGCGGGCTACAGTCCATGGGATTGAAAACAGTTGGACACAACTGAGCAACTAAGGGCACACACACAAAAAACACTGATGCCACATACCAAGATCCAAATAACTCTTTTAACTTTTAATAAAAGATTCTTAAAGAGCTAACATTCTAACATATATGTATGACCAATAGCTGTGAGATTTTTATTTAACAATTAATTAAAATTACAGTACTATAAGCAAGTATAATATATATTATTTTCCAATAAGCCAATGTTTCACAAACTTCAGCTAATCATGCATCAACTTTCTCAACTTCTGCCACCACACACAGTACCATGTATTATCATTTCTATTTATGTTCTTCTCTTTATAGACACAATCTTTTAATTTAATTCATTCTAAAGTAGTTTATACCATTTCTATAAATGGAAAACTAGTATCACTTGCCAGAGTCTACACACAAATGAATTTTAAAATATATAACTCTTAAAAATAAAAAACGTTTGTGAAAATTAATTGCACATACAAGTATGAGTTCACTTCTGAGGTCTCTATTCTGTTCTACAGACCTGTGTGTCTGTCTGTTTTTGTGCCAGTACCACATTGCTTTGATGACTATAGCTCTGTAGTATAGTCTGAAGTAGAGCAAGTGATACCTTTAGCTCTTCTTTTTCAAGATTGTTTTGGCTGTTTGAAGTTTTTCTGTCTCTGCACATTTTTTAGAATTATTTATTCTAATTCTGTGAGAAGTGCCTTTAGACAGCTAATCTACAACAAAGCAGGCAAGAATACACAGTGTAGGAGAGACAGCCTATTCAGTAAATGATGTTGGAAAAACTGGGCAGTTATAATGCAAAAGAATCCAAATGGAAAACTCTCTCACATTACGCACAAAAATAAATTCAAAATGGATTAAAGACTTAAATATAAGACTTGAAACCACAAACTTCTGGAAGAAAATGTAGGCAGTACTCTCTTTGACACTGGTCTTAATAATATCTTTTTGGCTATGTCTCCTCAGGCAAGGGAAATAATAGCAAAAATAAATGGGACTACATTAAACTAAGAAGCTTTGGACAATGAAGGAAACTATCAGAAAAACAAAAAGACAACCTACTGAATGGGAGAAGATATTTGTAAGTGATATATCTGATAAAGGGGTTAATATCCAAAATATACAAAGAACTCATACAACTCAACACCCAAAAAATAAACAACCCAATTAAAAAATGGACAGAGGATCTAAATAGATACTTTTCCAAAGAAGCCATTCAGATGGCCAAGAGCCACATGAAAAGATGCCCAACATCACTAGTCATCAAGGAAAACAAATAAAAACCCCAATGAGATTATCACCTCACACCTGTCAAAATGGCTATTATCAAAAAAACAACAAATAACAAAGTGGAGAAAACTAAACCCTCCTGCACTGCTGGTGGAAATATAAATTGGTACAGTTATGAAAAACAGTACAGAGAGTCCTTAAAAGATTAAAAATAAAACTACCATATGATCCAGAAATTTCATCCCTGAGTATTTAATCAAAGAAAACACAAACACTAATTTGAAAAGACTATACACTGACTATACACTCCTATATTAACTGAAGCATTAGTCACAATAGCCAAGATAGAGAAGCAATCCAAGTGCCCATCAATAGACAAATGGATAAAGAAGATGTGGTCTCACACACACACACACATACACACACAAGGGAATATTACTTGGCCAGAATGAAATCTTGCCATTTGCAATAACACAGATGAACATAGAGAATTTAATACTGAGTGAAATAGTCACAGAAAGACAAATACTGTATGATTTTACTTATACAAATAATCTAAAAACACAAAAAGGAACAACATAACAAAACAGCGTTATAGTTAGAGAACAAACAGGTGGTTGCTACAGATGTAGGCAGTGGGGAGGGAAGAAGAAGAAATAGGTAAGGGAGATGAAGAGGCACAAGCTTCCAGCTGCAAAATAAATAAGCCACGCATATGAAATGTACTATGTGGGGAATATAATATATAGTATCTTTGAATGGCAGGGCCCTGAATAACTGATGCCTTTGAACTGTGATACTGGAGAAAACTCTTGAAAGCCCCTTGGACAGCAAGGAAATCAAACCAGTCAATCTTAAAGGAAATCAACCCTGAATACTCATTGGAAAGACTAATGCTGAAGCTGAAGTTCCAATATTCTGGTTACCTGACATGAACAGCTGACTCATTGGAAGAAATCCTGACGCTGGGAAAGACTGAAGGCAGAAGGAGAAGAGGGTGTTGGAAGACGAGGTGGCTGGATGGTATCACCAATGCTATGCACAAGAACTTGGCTAAGCTCCGAGAGACGGTGAGGGACAGGGAGGCCTGGCGTGCTGCAGCACATGGGGTCGCAAAGAGTCAGACACAACTGGGCAACTGAACAACAACCACAACATCTCTGAATGGTGACATACCACAACTAGACTTATCACGGTGATCATTTTGAAATGTATAGAAATACCAAATCACTAGGCTGTGTAACAGGAAGTAGCACAGTATTGAAAGTCATTATACTTGAAAAATAAATGTCTCATACAAAAAAGAGATCAGATTTATGGTTACCAGAGGTAGGGGCTGACAGGAGGGGTAAGTGAATGAAGGCAGTCAAAAGGTACCAACTTTCAGTTATGAGATAAATATTAGGGATGTAATGTACACCATGATAAATATAATTAGCACTATTATATGTTATATATGAAAGTTAAAAGAGTATATCCTAAGAATTTTCACCATAAAATTTTTTTCTATTTCTTTAATTTTGTATCTATATGAAACTATGATGTTCACTAAACTTACAGTGATAATCATTTCATGATGTATGTGAGTGAATCATTATGTTATACACTTAAACAGTGCTGTATGTCAGTTATATCTCAATAAAACTGAAGAAAAAAGTTAAATAAAATGTTTGTGTTCATGACACACATATTTGTAACAAATATGAAGTTTGGACTAATTTCATAGAACAGCAGACCAACCTGGTAAGCTAAACAAAATCCTCTTACAACTAATCTGCAAATACATCTAAATCGTTTCTTTAAACTATATCCTATGGTCATTTAATTCTTAAAGCCTGTCAAAAAATGGTACATGTGAATTTCAGAAGCAGCTTGGAATTTACAACAATTTTTCTTACTCAGATAATTTAATCTATCTGATATACAAGGGATGATTCTTTAAACAACACATGGCTTAATATAGAAGTCATGAATTTGCTAATGGTCCTCCCCAGAGATATTTGCTTCAGATCTTACTGTTTTTAGCTTTGTTTTTAGGTATTATTATTTCCCAAAAAAAGCCTGATGGCAAAGCCAACACCCACTCACCCACACACACACCCATAATTCAGAAACGTTTCATTTTTGAAACCTGAGTGTCTCTGTCAATTATATTTATATTTTGTGATCTGGAAAGCAAAAATACTCCTGAAGATTCAATTTGGCCATCTGAGACAGTATTCTTCAATCTTGGCTTTTGATTTCCTGTTATTTCACATTTTACTTGTTTATGAAAAAGGACATAAAATGCTGAGAACAGCCTTTCCCAGTCAGGTACTGCCACAGGAACACTAAAACAGCCGTGAAATCAGCATTACCAACCATGTCTGAGTCCATTAAACTTCTTCAAGATAGAAGTTTCCAGAAAACAGATGTTTCAACTTGAAAATAGTCTAGAAGCACTAAGATTTGCTGAATATAGAAGAATCATACCAAAAAGGAGGGACTCTCTTTAAAGGTTTCAGAAAACTAGGCTTAGCCTAGTTACAGCATACTTAATGTGGATATTACAAAGAAGTCCCTACAATATGTGCTTTGGGTTCTAGCCTATTAATTAGCAATCATCTTTAGACCCCTTTCTCCAGCCTCATATAACTTGAAATTATCACACTTGTACAACAGCAATTGAGGATAGGGATGTGCAGAGATATTTAAAAAAAAAAAAAAGGAAAGAAAATGTCGCTTTGCCTGGTGAAGCTAACCAGTCTGGAACATTCACTTGGTTTGAGACCAGTGCTCTCTAAATGGCTTCCCCATCATCCCTCTTTCCCATCAGGTTCTTCCCCATCACTCAGATAAAATCTCAAAAGTCATTTTTAACGCTGGCCTCTCTGTCTCACTCTACCCACCCTCATCAAATCAATACATAGACTGATTCTTTCTCCAGTCTCTTTCAATTATGGGATGGAAGCAGTTTTGGGGGATTTAAACATATTATTTGGGGAAAGAAACAGAGGATACAAATATATTTTCCAATTTTATTAATACATAACCACCACTAGGGTTCTGAGCACAGAAGGGGCCCTGAATTTTAAGTTTCATTCTTTTCCAGCAGATATGCACGTGACCTTTTTTTCATCATTATCAACTTATTTCAAACCCTGATCTCCATATACTATGACTCACACCATTTTTCTCTGCCCCCCCTTCCCGCCTTCCCGCCTACTCTAGTAATTCTAAAGCAGAACCTGAGAGACTCAGTTCTGCTCAAAAGTCCAGCCAGACTGTCAATCCTTCCCCAAGATAAGGTTCTAATCCACCTTTCCAGGTGAATTTGTCGCTGTTCCTTGGATGAACCCCATTCTCTAGCTTGGACTCCTCACCGTTCCCGAATCATACTTGATACCTTCTAGCATCTGAGGTTTGTTCTGGAATCCTCTCCACACCTTCTCTGCCTATTAAAATCCTTCCTGTTTCGTTAGAGCTAACTCAAATACTACTTCCATGATGCCTTTTCCTTTAGCTCAGAAACCCTTCCTTACTCTTTCTAATGACCATGACAATGATGATAATAAAAGCAAGAAGTTATATAGTTTATATTATGAGTCAAGCACTATTCTAAGCAATTTACATAATATGGATCATTAATCCTCACAAGCACAACGTACATTTTACACACAAAATGCAGAGAATCAGTTGCCTCAAGGCCACACAGCTAGGGTGCAGTGGAGTCAGGCAGCATAGCCCCAGAGGCCTTCCTGACCACTTCCTGATGGGCCCCTCACAGCTCTGTTGCAATTATTTTCCTTTAGCCTAAGTACGAAGCTCCTTAAGCTCAATAACCAAGTGTTTCATACTTCTATAAGCCTTACAAAGCCTCCTTTGCAGATGCTCCATAAATACATATATGTTTAGTGAATATAAACTACTTTAAACTGTTAAAATACAAAGACTACATTGACCCTAGGGGGTTAATTCAGCTTATTTAATATTCAGTGAATGAGATTTTTTAAATGTGTCACTACAACTTTAGCGGTAATGCCCAGAGGAGCTAATGAAATTAACTTTCTGATCCCAGCTATATGAAAGCATCAAACCAGGTACATAGAAACAAGACTTCAATGGTGTGCTAAAAGAGAAAGTAAGAAAGAGATTGATTTCAAACATAAGGGCTTTAGATCAAATGATCTGTATAAGCTTTTAGAAAGTATTTTGTGAGCCAAGACATGCCACCTGACTGAGACATTCATTCTCCCACATCCCTCTATCTGTTCTGAAGTTACACTCTGCCACTCCCAACATGAGATAAAAGGCAGGAAGCAGAAGGTGGAACAGAACAGTCACCGAAGACCAACATGTATCTACTTAATGCTTACAATCTGCATAGGAACCTGCACACATACAGGGACACAAGGAAAGTCTACACTGTCATTCTGGTACTGAGATACCGAGAACAAGGGTTCTAAAGGGGGCTGGGGAATGGTCCACAAAGACAGCAGACTCTTCCTGGCCTCACTACAGTATTTCGATGTCTCCTGCTCCCCTTGGCTTCATAGCTCAAGTCACTGTGGGAGGGCAGCTTTCTCTGGCACCTCGAGGAGCTCGGGCCCCTGCTGTGCATTCTCAAAGCTCCCTGCCCTTCTGCAAATTCTTACCCTCATTTGTCATCCCAGGTGTCTGTGGTTATTTTAGTCTGTCTCCCTGGCTAGGCTTGTAAATCTGAGAGCAGGATTTCTTGTCTCTTCTATATCTACGAGACTCACCACTATGCCTGGCACATAACACACACAAAAAATGTTTGATGGCTGCAGGAACAAACATGGGAGGGAAAGAGAGCATTTTATGCGAGAACACGCATCACAGAACACTGATCCCCTATCCAGAGAGTAGGCGCCCAGTGCCGTGGTTAGGCAGTCCAGGTCCACAGCCACGCTGCTAGGCTCTTCACTTACGAGCTGTATTACATTAACTCTCTGCGCTTCCATTTCCTTAACCTATGAAGTGGGGATAACACGGTAATTGCCTCAGCAGGCTATTTTTTGGGAAGATTAAGCGAATTAACAATGTACATAAAGTGCTCAGAATTGTACCTGCCACATTACTCATCTATATTGAGGGACCACAGGAAAAAGATAAACTTTGACCTCAAAATTATTTCTTTCTTCTCTTTTCCATCGCCTGTATCCATCTGAATATGGACCCATAACTGCTATTATTTCTGACACCTTAGTCCAAAGCCCATGTATGCATACAAACATCAAAACACAAGGCTGTAAACATCCCTCACGATCGCTATACACCAGAGCCGTAACACAGACCATCACTTAGTTCAGTCCTCTCATTTTTTTAATCTACAGATATTGATGCTGCTCTCGGTTCTTTCTGTTCAAAGGGCATCCTGAGTCCTGGTGACTTAGCATCAACAACCACAAAATACATGCACTGGCACCTGTTTCATCAATCCACTGTCAAACTATCAGAAAATCACTATCGGCCCACAATGCTCTCCAGCAAAGTAACCAGGAGAGAGCCACTGTACTCATTTTTCCTTATGCCAACTTCTCATAAACAAAACAGTAAGATTACCAGGTTTGGTTGTTTTTTTGTTTTTTTTCCAGAGAGGAGAGCAATTACCAGTTTTCTACAAGATGTAAAACCACAGAAGTCCATGAAATGAACATCTATAAAAACATATGATGAGGTGAGAAGCTCTCCAAAGAGCTGAAACATGTAGCTTTTAAAGTCTCTTCCTTGCCTGGCAAGACTTGGTTCTCAGACTTCCTAAGTGTCAGGGCACTTCATTTATAAACTGCTTTTTCCTGAAGAAAGCATTAAGCCTTGATTGTCATATACAAGCACAAACAAAATGCTTACTTTTTTTTATTTTTAGCAACATTTTTCTTCTTAATCATTTCCTCCCATTATAACCAGTGACTAAGAAAACAATATCTGCACTCAACTTTAAAATAAAATTTTAAAATAGGCAAACATTTTTCAAATGCACAGCCAATTCTACTTTTGTTCTAACTGCTTACGGAAATGAAAATATTCAGTGTTAAACAATCACAAATTAGATAGGTGAGACTAATTACAAACCACGAATGCAACTGTATAGTTAAAACAACTTGCATTATTCAGTCTATTTTAGGTTTCTTCTACTGGTTTAATTGAATGAGAGCAGAAGGAATGTATGTTGTCTCTTATAGTCTTTGAACACACCATAAAAGAAAGTCAGTCATTCTTCCTGTTCTTCAAGTTCTGACTCCATTATAAACCACAGGTTACAAGGCTTGCAGAATATTAGACAATGCATCTGCTTAACAAGTAATGGAGGCAACCCTAACTATAAAAGAAAGGCAGAACCTCATGCCAGGTCTCTGTCTCCATCGCTTCCAAATTATCCTCTTAAGAACAAGGTCTAGAAATAAATGTGCTTCTTGGTTAAGGTGATGTCTGCTCTATAATACTCTCATTTGTTGTGGTTTCACATTTGAATTTGAACTGGGGATTTGACAGTGAGTGGCCAGTGGACTTTATTCTATTAATGTGAGAATTAGTTTAAAACAGAAATACTCTCTCCACCATTCTCATGGGTGTAATTAGAGTGAAACCACTGGGAACTCTTTGATGGGTAATTTAGCAAAATTGCAGACAACATGAGCCATGTGTATTTTCCCATCTAACTGGATGGGAAACAGAACTTTCATGATCAGCTTGCAAAGATGTCCTTTCAGAACTGACAACCATAGCCAGGACAAACACATATTTCCTGCTAGTAGTGTCTCAGTGCCATGGGCTTCTCCTGCTTGAGGAGAGCTCATTCATGTTCCAGGACAGATATTGCTGAGCTTGTTGTATCTCACTGAACTAGCTCAGCCGCTTATTTAAGCAAATTAAGGAAACACTAAGCCAATATTCTTAGCACACGGAGGTCTATACGGACCCTTTAAAGGGGAAAAGGAGAAAATACTTGGTCCTAAGAAAAGCTGAGTCCTTGGTCTCACACAAACTAAGTACAAGGCTGTTAGGTTACAACTTATGGACAAACATAAGCCTACATATCAACTATCAGTCATCATCAGAAACCAGTATCTGCATAAAGCACAAAAATAGACTCTCTCCAGAATATCACCTGAATAATACATACTCTGAAACAAAATGGTTTCATGTTAGAAACTTCTCATGCTGACTTTCACTGCTTAATTCTGGGTATAGTATGAGTTTTATTTCATAAAACCTTTCAAATTAAAAAAGAAAAGTTTTTTTAAAGTGAGAAGAGTCTTTAAACCAAAGACTGAATTTTTGATCAAGCTTAGAAGTCAAGAACTATAACTTCATTTATGATGAAGATGCAGGTAATAGATCCGCTGCAATAGATCAAGAACCTGTGTTTAAATCCTCTTAACACCTATGGCCCATTAAAGAAAGTCTTTAACTTGCAAATGAATTCTATTCCAAAAGCCTATTTGTAAAAGCTAATATTTAGACTTCTGGAAATAGTTTCCCAAAAATAAAGTCTTATGGTTATTAGTCTCATAGCCCAGTCCAAAAACAACATAGTATTCCATATTATCAC
Organism: Ovis aries; assembly: GCF_016772045.2. Taxonomy (NCBI): domain Eukaryota; kingdom Metazoa; phylum Chordata; class Mammalia; order Artiodactyla; family Bovidae; genus Ovis; species Ovis aries. The sequence goes on along the minus strand of NC_056054.1, from coordinate 77,733,484 downwards.
TAAAATCAGATATCTAAAACAAAATATAGTAGAAAACATTATTTCAAAAACTAAAACAAAATAATTCATTTAAATAAGTTTGTTTGCTTTTCAAATTATTTTCTCTCTAATGCTAGTACTTGTGGAAAGGTTAGGTTAGAAAAACATGAGGAGATCAACGAATATGTTTATAACGAGTCTAAAGCGAACCCCGAATTATTTTAAATGTTTGACTAGTACTTTATTACATCTAATTCCACTTCAAAATGCATTAGCTTTTCTCAATATTTGTCAATATGATTAGGACTAATTTCAAGTATGAGAGGAAGAAGATTTTCTCGATGCAAATAGAGCCAAAATAATTGGAAGAAAAATAAACAAGAAAAGTCAGAAACTGTCTGGGCACATACAACAGTACGATGGCCAAACTCGCCAGTTATGGAACCCAACCTGGGTAGGAGAGCAGTAAGACAATGACAACTCATGGCTGCCTAAGATTTCCTAGGAGAGAAGAAGGCAGACCACACAACCCACTTTATTCATTTTAGTAACTAGAGCATGTACCTGAAGGACCAACAACAAAAAAGGCTTTTTTTCTCCTTTTTGAAAATAGTCACCTTACTCTTTTTCAAATTGAAAACTTCTAAGACAGAAGCCACACAGCATGGGAACTAAATCTCAGATCTAGAATCTCATGGTAACTTGTAAGTTACTGCTCTTTTGAATTGACTCAAGAATAGAAAACCAACAATGAATACAAACAAGGAACTGGTTGTTCTTTTCCAGTATTTACAAAGAGTCGTTGCTTAGAGAAAGCAGGAGAAGCAAGAGCTTTGCCCACCAGTCAGGTGTTTGCACAAAGTATTCTGTGGCAATTTTACTGTGTGTTAGTCCAAACTGCTCAAACAGATGCCACGTAACTGACTCATCCCTCAAGAACATAATAGGATTTATCATTCTTAAATGTATAGACATTTTTAAGTAACCACTGAAAAAAAAAAAAAAAAGTAACCACTGTTACTTCTTAACAGTGTAAAGTAACCAGGTTCCCTAAATAGCTTACTAGTTTCACAAACCGTAGGACTGAAACAAGTGAAGGAAACTTCAACTTAAATAAAAGTACTTTAAATCCATCCCACAGATCTATTGCATACGCTGTTTAGTCAGTAAGTTGTATCCAACTCTTTGTGACCCTGCCAGACTCCTCTGTCCATGGGATTTCCCAGGCAAGAATATTGGAGTGGGTTGCCATTTTCTTCTCCAGGGGATCTTCCTGACCCAGAGATTGAACTTGCATTGACAGGCAGATTCTTTACCACTGAGTCACCAGGGAAGTTAGAAACCATTAAATGTATATCAGTTGACAAACTATAAAAACCGTCAACAAGCACTTCTATGGCTTCAACCTGATCAGCATCTTTTACAGATTAAAAGCTCACTTCAAGAAAATTTACTTACTGACACAGACAGTACAACTCACAACAAAATCTATCCATTTCTTCATTAAAACACATTGTAAGAATCCAACACCGCTTCATAATAAAAAAAAAAAAGAAAAGAAAAAACACTCAAGAAACTAAGAACACAAGTTCCTCAACCTGATTCATGGGCATCTGTGAAAACCCCACAACTAACATTATACTTAATGGCAGAAAACTAGATGTTTTCCCCCCAAAGATCAGGAATAAGAAAAGGACGTCCATTGTTACAACTTCTACTTAACATTACACTAGAAGTTCCAGTCAGGGTAATTAAGCAAGAGGGGGGGAAAAAAAGCAGTAAAAAGTAAAACTATCTCTCTTTACAGACAATATTATCTTACATAGAGAGAAAATAATTTTAAAAATCCCCCAAAAAACAACTAGAATAATTTCAGCAAGATTATAAGATATAAGACCAATATGCAAAAATCAGCTGTATTTCTATATACTAGCAATAAACAATCCAAAAAAAGAAATTAAGAACACAATTCCACTCATAACAGCATCAAAAAGAATAAACACAAGAGTAAATTAAATCAAAGCAGCACAACACTTGTAAACTGAAAACTAGAAGACACTGGAAGAAATTAAAGAAGAGTTATATTTTAGGGATATGAAAAAAGACAGGGAAGGCAGACATGTACATACACAGATCATCACAGCACTGCAGCATAAGAGAAATATGAAACACAGAGATAACTGGTATCAAGGAGAGCTTTGAGTAGAGTTCTGAAAGATGACTTTTTAAAGTCCTTTTAAGTGCAAATCAGACCATTTCAACTCTCTAACAGCTTCCCATGGAGTATAAAATCCAAACTACTCCCCTCACATACAAGCCCTGGCAGGGACCTCACACCTTATCACCGAATCAGCCTCTTCATCCTCTATGCTCCAACCACACGGGCCTTCTCTTGGCTCCTCAGTCATACTCAAGTTCATGTCTACCCTAAAGCCTTTGTATCTGCTATTACCTCCGCCTAGAATGTTCTTCCTCTTTATCAGCTTAAATGTCATCACCTCAAAGACAGCTGCCCTGAGCTTCCAACCTGAAGTAGCCAAAAAAACACCAGCATAGCCATTATCACCAATGTTTCATTTGTTCATCTGTCTCCCCCAGCAGAAAGTAAGCTCTATGACGACAAGGATTTTTATCTCTCTAGTTCATTGCTATATCCTTAGAGCCTAGAAAAGCTGTCTGGCACAGCTGCTCAATAATTACTTGCTCAATGACAGAATGAACAAACAAACCAGAGAGGAGAGAGGGAAAGGCTATTTCCCATTAAAATGAATAGAGAGTTTTTATTAAACAGTGAAGGCCATAGGAGCCCTCTATTTCCCTCTTTTGCTGCTGCTGCTGCTGCTCCTGCTAAGTCACATCAGTCGTGTCCGACTCTGCGACCCCATAGACGGCAGCCCACCAGGCTCCTCCGTCCCTGGGATTCTCCAGGCAAGAACACTGGAGTGGGTTGCCATTTCCTTCTCCAATGCATGAAAGTGAAAAGTGAACGTGAAGTCACTCAGTCGTGTCCGACCCTCAGCGACCCCATGGACTGCAGCCTTCCAGGCTTCTCCGTCTATGGGATTTTCCAGGCAAGAGTACTGGAGTGGGGTGCCATTGCCTTCTCCTTTTCCCTCTTTTGACTACCAGAAAACTCATCTAAAATTTTAAACCTGAGCAAGTCAGAGCCAATTTCTGTTACATGTAATCAAAAAACTCCAATTATTACAATATTGCTATTCTATATACCAGCCAATTAAGATAGCAGGAGGGGGGACTTCCCTGGTGGTCCAGTGGCTAAGAACCTGCCTTGCAATGGGGGCTATGCAGGTTCAATCCCTGGCTGAGGAACTAAGATCCCACGAGCTACTGGCAACTACCAAGTCATGCCTGCCTTGAATAAGACTGGTTGCAGTGGTATAAATAAATAAATATTTTTTAAAAGATTGAATTAGTTTACCTTTAAAAAAAAAAAAAAGGAAGGGTTAAAGGAAAGAAACAAAGCAACAGGTGAGACGTGATCAGAAACAGAGGAAGAAAAAGAGACGGAAATAGTGGGGGCCGGCGGGGGAGGCGGAAGCAAAGATGAAGATGGAGAGCTCCACAGAGGAATGCGATGAGTAACAGGCATAAAGGACAGCCAAGAGCAAAGTGTAAGAAAAGAGGTCACTGGTTATTACACACATGGTATTAACTTGGACTATGGGGTCTACCTAAGGAGGCAGGCTGCTAACGAGGAAGGGAAGAACTGGAGTGCCAACTGCACAGGGGGTTCTCCCCCGTCCCTACTGTGTCTCTTGTGGCAAGTCACTTAATTTCCCTAGGTCTCCTAGTACAATGAGGCTAGGAGACCCAGAGAAAAGGGTCGAGTTGGGCAGGCAGGGCAAGAGAAGACCTATCTAAGGTCTGTCTGTTTTTGTCACTTAGGAAAGAATTGGAGAAGGCAATGGCACCCCACTCCAGTACTCTTGCCTGGAGAATCCCAGGGACGGGGGAGCCTGGTGGGCTGCCGTCTATGGGGTCGCACAGGGTCGGACATGACTGAAGCGACTTAGCAGCAGTAGCAGCAGCAGGAAAGAACTGCTGAATACAGCTCCACGGGAGCAGTTCTTCAGAGGAGAAATTACTCTCTGGATGGCTAGAGTAGACACCCGCCCCCCCCAACTCCCATATCATTCTGTAGTCTCTGTATTTAACTCAAAGTCTACGTCAACTACTGTTCCTTTAAAAAAAAAAAAGGTAAAATAAAGTTTATCAAGGAAATCCACTTGCTCATATTCTGGGTAAATCCCAAAATTTTAAATTATAGTAAAATGATCTTAATCAACAACTAAAATCTAGCTTCCTCTTCCACAAATTGAGAAATAAAATACTGTCATCAGTCAATACACACATATAAAATTTAATCGCTAATATTTTTTTAAGCTTTATGTTAATGTCAGAGCCCAATGTCAGGCTATCCTAAAAGTTATTGTTTTATAATTCAAGTAAACAAAATAATTTTAGAAACTTTTAAAATGTTAAACACAGTGTGTCACTATTTCCATTATTTCACAGATGTGTTTCCCGAAAAACAATAAAACTTAAAATTTGGCTCCTGGCAAAATATGCAGCTTACTGCCAAAACTACAACTCCCTTACAGACAACTGAGACTTTTCTCCAAAGTTCAGGCATTTCTGAAGGGAACATACTTTACCACATTCAAACTAATAGGATTTAAGGCTTTTCCAACTCCAAGACACACAATAGCCTTCAATGGTATTAGGAGAGTTACCACATAAGCCTAAATTCTTCGTATGGGTGGGTCCATTCCCATAGGTTTTAATAAGCCTGGATTTTAAATTGAAAGCACTGCAGCTGAGACCTGGGTTACAGAAGTCGGGGGCAGGACCTGGGGGCAGGAGTGCTATGATGCAGACCTTGAGCTTGGAGTCTGTCTGCATCAATTCTCACACAGTTAACACAAGACCTTAGGGAATTAGAACCACCTCCAGGGCTGTCTCCTATCTTGTTCATTCCTTATTCCTGAAAACAACAGGGACGAGTAGTGAGGATAAGAATATGAGTAACAGTCATACTTTAGTCAAGGAGCTCTCTAGCAGGAAGAAAAGCAGAGCAAGTAACAGCAAAGAGCTCATTCTAGTGGATTATATTGCGCATAATTGGTTACAAGACAAGGTGAGAAAAGCTGTAATTAAGCCAGGCTCTGGGCCAGACAACAAGAAATGACAAAATAAACATAGGGGTGAAGAGAGGAAACCGGACCAATTATGGGGGAAAAAAATCAGAAAAAGTTTCTGAGAAGGGAATTGCGGGCTTTTGTTTCTTTTAATTCTTCAGACAACTTAGAAATTTCCCAAAGCAGGCCCCACTAATCGACTCACACACCCACTTGAGAAGGAACTGTAGTCTGATTCACCCTACAGGAGGTAGCTTCACATGGAAAGGCTTGTCTGTCTGCTCATCAATTTGGAACTATGGACCATAAATGTTTCTCCCCTATTAAATAACTCTCTGAGGCACTGCAGCAACTCTAAACATTTCTTTCAGGCTGAAGTTACACTTTCTTTGCCCATTATTTACTTCAACCATAATCTGCTGACTGACTACAACGCTGGTTTCAGGTGCTCATCATAAAAGCTTGGTTTTCCACAGTGAAAACTGAAAAGCCCTTTACTATGGAAGGGGAGAGGGGCTGGCACCAGCGAACAAGGCTGAGGCAGAGCGCAGCAGAGGAGAGAACTAAGGAAGATCCCGGGACAGAGCGGTGCTAACACAGACCTAGCAGCCAGCACGGACACAGGCTAGGTTTACGGCAGCAGGGGACACATTTGGGGCACTAAGCGTCTTCAGAATAACTCAACACACAGCAGCCGCAACAGGAGCTGCAGTTAGCTTCTCTTTTATTTAAAACTTCAGAAAGGACATATGGAGAGGGCTTTTCATTTATTAGTTCACTGCCCATAATAGGGGAAAGGTCACTATTTTTTTCACTATGTCAAACAGAAAAATAAGTCTTGAAATAAAATTTATATAAATTAAAAGCATGCATTCAACTGTACAGTTAAATATGGTTAAAATCATGTTTTATACTATGACTTTTACCACAATAAAAAATTTTTTTAAAAAAGAAGATATATGTGGGAAAACATCACTTGAGGTATATTTAAATAAAGCCAAAATTTGTGAACATCAGAAAACAGAAGGAAAAACTAAGTCTTATATGCCATTTTAGCTCTCATCTGTCAGTAAGTTTAGGTCTTCCCGTTATTTTGTGAGTGTAGGTATATAGTCACAAAAACAATAATCTGTGTTATTTTTATCTTGTAGAGTTATTATTTTTTAATTGATCATTTAAGCTTTTTGGATGACACTTCTGAGAGTAAAAAAAAATTAAAGCAGCTAAATTCTAAATTACTTCTTTAATTTCTCTTGCTGATTGTTCATTATTAGTGCATAGAAGTGCAGCAGATTTCAGCATGCTGATTTTATATCTAAGTTTAAGAAGTAAACAGTTAAACTTATCAATACATAAACTGACAGATTTGAGACTTTTTATTGGTGGATCTGTAATATACTTTCATTCTAAAACTATTTCCCCTTCAAAGAATTTCTATAACTCTAAAAATGTTTATATACATTAAACACTAAAGCATTCTTTATATAGATTATCTGAACATTTTAGAAAAATAAGTGAGAGACTGTTTCTTGGTTTATATTCATGTATTTCAGTCTGTTTCTTAGCTCTATCTTTATCTTATAATGTGCATCTGATTTCTTGATTTTAAAATGTATTTTAATTTTTAAAAGTAAAAGTACCTTCATTCACCTTCAAATCTGCTTGTGTTGTTTAATAAATGTAAAACTGCACATTACAAACAAGTATGCCTTCACAAACCCTTATAAACCTAAGGTTTAAGATTAGACATCATGAGGTCAGGCTATTATATGCCATGAGCACAAATGTATAAATTAAACTGGACAGGCACTCACATAACAGAGCCAGAGGCAGGCTCATTGCTGGCTCCTCAGGGCCCCCACGGCTGACCCAAGCACAGGGGTTTCTCATTCAAGGTTGTCCCCAAAGAATAAATGCACATTTGGACTACCAGGAAGAAGGGGATGTGTAGGAGAGGAGTTTGAGGAAAACAGAGAGATTCAAATGGAAGTGCGATATGAAAAGATAAACTGTATTATTTGCGGGCTTAAACCAAACTTAGATTTTTCTAAGGATCAAGTAGCAACTGAATGAAAATCATGTGGAAGCCAGCAGTACATCTTGATATTTAGAGAGGAGCCTCTGAGGAGTTCAGAACACTTTCGATTTCCTTAAGCTGTTCATTTTAATTGAAGGCTAACCTAGATGGGCCAGACAATCACCTGCATGTTCGATGCCAAAATCAGTGCCCTAAAAAACATCCAAATACGTTTCAGATCTAAGCCCAGCAAGCAGTAAGCGCAGTAATTCAGCTCTAAGCACAGATTCTCCAATGGCTGTGAGCAACAAAATCAATTTAATGGATAAAGACTTTTCTTTTTTTTTAATAAAATAGGACAGAATATAAAACATCAGTATACCTCACCCATCGTAATGTAAGAATTGTTTCTTTAATCTTTTGTTTCAATTATTCATGTGAATGGTGTGTGTGTGTATGTGAACTAAGCTACAAAGTAAAATATGCTTCTTACTATGGATTATAGTAAAAAAAAAAAAAAAAAAGCTTAAAAAGACCCAGTCCTGAATATCAGCCTAAACTATGTATGTCACTCTTTAGTTCTCCTGTGTTTCTATCACTCCTGACACTTTGAACTACTTGGGGACATCCACAGACATCACTAAAGCAAATGTGAGGAAAACTGCCATTTCAACCCGATTTGTACACAAACATGGGGTGTTAGCTCCATGAGCCAGAATTAAAGTTCAGATGCTGCCTGGAAGAGAAACTGCGTGACCAGTGTATTTGCAACGCTGCTTTCCAGTGGAAAAATTCTACCCTTCCACACTGAATGCTGCTTTGATTCTTTTGCAGTAGTCCATGGAGTCGCAAAGAGTCAGACAAGACTTTCGCTTTCGCTTTCACTTAGTTTAGAGACAGGATTGTCACTGCTCAGCTTCCTGCTGTGAGGGGATATACCCCCAGCTGGGAACTTGGGGGCAGGTTCTAGTCTTTCTCTTTCCCTAACTGGATTTGACCTTGGGCGAAACACTTGACCTCTCTGGGCTGAGATTCTCCATCTGAGAAAGCAATATTGGAGCAGATTTTTTTCTAGTTTCTTACAGAGTTACTTCAGTGGTTCTGAAAATTGAGTCTTTTGGGTGTTTTTAGCACCAAGTTACATGATGTAACAGATAATGTCTTCAGGGGCTTTCAGTGCTTCTTTCCTAATTTTCTTTCATAAAAAAATAGTTAAATTTTTTAATGCAACTAATTGAAAATTTTTACAGTATTCTTTTCTTGAGCTTTTGACTTAGTTCTTACTGAAAAGTATGTTGGAAGTACAAGGACAACTGTTTAAAAATGTCTGACAATGCATAAATAAGGATTTTCTCCTATTGAGAAAAACGGAAATAATGCTGGAGTTAAAAATGAAGACTATCACCCATAACACAGATTTTAAATGTTTGTATATATTAATAAAGTCCATTTCAATTCTAAAATTTTAGAGACCTATAAAAACATCTTATTTCACTCAGTAACTTTAAAAAATAATGCCTCAATTAAAATAAATAAATTTATATTTTAAATAAATAAATAAAATAAAAAATAATGCCTCAAAACACTGTGATTCTTGTTGTTATTTCTGTAATTAGTACTGACTTCATAGTTTATTTTTAAGCACTCGAGCTTTTTAATTGCTCCATATCAAACTTTCAAGAATTGTGGGACGTAATTTATTTATCCATAAACACATGGATTAATTATCATTATCTAATATACATCATTATCCATCTACCCCAATTAACATTATCCAATGTTACTAATGCTTATCAATTAAGTATTCAGTCATTTACGCAAGTGTTCACTGAGCACTTAGGATATGTCAGAGACTGTTTCAGACTCTGGGGCTATTGTGGGAACAAAACGAAGTTCCATTACAAATATATATCCCCTTAATTCAGTATGTAAATGAAACAAATGGACACAAGCTTTTCAGATAGAAAGTATATGTCTTTTCAAGACTATAGGATTCAAAACTGGGTGAGCAGACATAGTATCAGCCCTGAAATGTATAGTCCTAAATACAGTGTGTGGGTGTGTGTTTACAACATAGAGCAAACTTGTTAGAAGGAGAAAAGGAAAAAAAAAATACTAAAAAGACATACTCAATTAAACTTGAGAATCAAACCTTCCACAAGTGAAAAGCACACTGCTGATTTTTCTAGCCCACAGCTAAATGAAATATGCAAGGAGAATTGAAAAAGATGATACTGCTCTATCCACATGCAGAAGACAAACAGAATTTCCAAATTCAAAGAGTTTGAAATTGAAATTGCTGTATGATTTTAGGGAACCTGACCTGCTTAAAGACACCAAAAATACTAGCCTGCAAGGATAAAAGCCTCTCTGGCCCATTTACAGGCCACCATCACAATAGCATTCTTGCCTATCAAGCTATAAACGGAAGGAACTGCAAACAGGATATCGCCCTGCCCCAACCACGGGCCACTCCTCCCTTCCTCCACAATGTCTATAAGCAGAAGAAACGCTACCTGGTAGGTGTATCAAGAAGCCACAGAGGGTGACAGGGCACTAGTAGCTGACATCCGCTTTGTTACTATTTTAATAAGTGTTTAAGGAAGACACCTTCTTGTTTTGAACCAACATTTTTCTTGATAATTTTACCTACATTTTAAATAACATTTGTTTAACCTATAATTTTTTATTGACAATTTAAAGCAGTTCTGAAATTGCAATTTATGGATGGATTATGAGTCAGAGATTAAGGAAATGAACATGCTTGGTCCAGAAAATAAAGACAAAAACAAATTTAGAGTTAGCTGGCCTGGTTTACAATCTTCCAATGGTTTAAACACACACACATATTAACCATTTTTAAATACTCATTATGCAAAGATATATGACACTGAAGAGTTCACATGATAACAAATTTAGTTAAAACTGGCTTATATATGGTAATATACTTCAAGAGCCTAAACTAATGCTGATTTGTTTTTAAATAAGACTATTAATCACAGTTGTGGCAATCTCAAGATGAAAATCCACAAAAAGAAGCATTTATAATGCAGAAAGTTGTTTGTCACATTATGAAAAATTTTGAAAGGAATCTAAAATGTTAAAATGGTATGTACTCTAAAGGGAATATTATTTGATCATGTGCTGCTGCTGCTGCTGCTGCTGCTAAGCCGCTTCAGTCGTGTCCAACTCTGTGCGACCCCATAGACGGCAGCCCACCAGGCTCCCCCGTCCCTGAGATTCTCCAGGCAAGAACACTGGAGTGGTTGCCATTTCCTTCTCCAATGCATGCACGCGTGCTAAGTCGCTTCAGTCGTGTCCAGCTCTGTGCAACCCTATGGACAGCAGCCCAACAGGCTCCTCCGTCCACAGGATTCTCCAGGTAAGAATATTGGAGGGGGTTGCTATTTCCTTCTCCCTTTGGTCATGTAGATAGTAAAAAAGGCAAAACACATGTTGTTTGGTCGCTAAGCTGTGCCTGACTCTGTAACCCCATGTAGACCAAGTGAAAAACAGTTCACAAAACTACATTGCAATTATGCCTAAGCTTAGAGAGCTAGACTTAGACTTCCTTGGTGGCTCAGATGGTAAAGCATCTGTCTACAATGCAGGAGACCCAGGTTCAATCCCTGGGTTGGGAAGATCCCCTGGAGAAGGAAATGGCAATCTACTCCAAGGGGTCGCAAAGAGTCAGACACGACTGAGCGACTTCACTTTCACTTTCTTTCTTTAGAGAGCTATAATTGCAAGAGAAGTTTCCTACTTTTCTTCTATAATGTGGTTATGCCAATTTTTAGATTGAATTCATTAAACTATCCTCTTTACAAAGAGATGTTTAGAATAATTTAATCATTTTATATCTTCTCCTAACTGCCTCACCACCAAAAGCATCCTCCCTTCCATGCCATGCCCCCTATCTGATACTCCCTTTCCAACTTGGCCCACTGGGACTGGTCATCCTTGAAAGTGAAAGTGAAGTCACTCAGTCATCTCCGACTCTTTTCAACCCCATGGACTGTAACCTACCCGGTTCCTCTGTCCATGTAATTTTCCAGGCAAGAGTACTGGAGTGGGTTGCCATTTCCTTCTCCAGGGGATCTTCCTGACCCAGGAATAGAACCACTATCTCCTGTGTTTCAGGCAGGCGCTTTACCCTCTGAGCCACCAGGGCTCCTAAACCCTTAATTCCTCTCAAATCTCTCCAGGTTTGAGTTTGCCAACACCCAAACCAGAAGGCAGGGAGCTATTCACCTTAGTATCCTCAACTCCTAGAACAAGGTCTCATGTATGACAAGGGCTGGAAAAACACTCTTTGAATGAATTTTTATTCAAATTTGACACTTACAACAATTTTTCCCAACTTACTTACTGCTCATCTGTTGCCCTATTTCAAAGCTAGGCATTCCTTCTTTTTGTTTTTAATTATTTTTTATTTCCCAGAGTTCAGTACAATGCTGAGTAGAACTCATCTGAGCTAAATAAATATTTACTGAACTAACAAATACCTGAACACAGATCTCAAAAGTGAGAAATTCATCTGGTTTGGGCAAATTCTTCCTTTAGAATACAAACAACTTTCTGGAGAGTTTTTATCATAAACAGGTAACGAATTTTGTCAAAAGCTTTCTCTGCATCTATTGAGATAATCATATGGTTTTTATCTTTCTTTTTTTGGGGGGGGTTTGGTTTTTATCTTTCAATCTGTTAGTATGGTATATCAAACTGATTTGCATATACTGAACAATCCTTGTATCCCTGGGATAAAGCCCACTTGATCATGATGTATGACCTTTTAATGTGTTATTGGATTCTGTTTGCTAAAATTTTGTTGAGGATTTTTCCATCTGCATTCTTCAATGATATTGGCCTGTAATTTTCTTTTTTTGTGGCATCTTTGTCTGGTTTTGGTATCAAGGTGATGGTAGCCTTATAAAATGAGTTTGGGAGTTTTCCTTCCTCTGCAATTTTCTGGAAGAGTTTGAGCAGGACAGCTGTTAGCTCTTCTCTAAACTTTTGGTAGAATTAGCCTGTGAAGCCACCTGGCTCGGGGCTTTTGTTTGTTGGAAGATTGTTTTCAGTTTCAACCTTAGTGCTTGTGATTGGTCTGTTTATCAGTTTTGAGAGGTTATACTTCATCCTAGGAGGCAAAAAAAAAAACCTCACACGCACAGCTTCACACCTTCCAGTGAATTATTCTAAGTAATCATCAGAGTAACAACCACATGAGTATCACCGAGTTAAGGAAGGATCAAGTATGAAATGGATGGAAAGGAAGAAAAAAAAGAGGCAAGCAGCCTTGGCTCTTCAGGGGAAGTAAGACAATGGCTCAGAAAACAATCTTGAAAGCAACACAGCTTTCCCGCCTAGAGCACCAGCTGTTCCTAAGTGCTTACAATGCCCCAAGGCCAGGCACTGCCCTGACCCCTTCGTGAGCATGACCTCCTCAGTCCTCACCACAACTATGTTGGGCGGGATGTTATTATCTCTGTTTTAAAGATGGAAAAAGCAGGAGTTTGGATGAGTTAAAGAATTTGGTCAAGACATACAAATAACAAGTGAATTCAAGGCCAAGCTGTGGCTCAGCTCAAGTCTTTGCTCTCAGCCTCTATACCAGAGGCAGAAAGAAGGGCTTCTTTGCAATTAGTAGTAGACTTAGAGGTATAATATAACTGCTAAGGCCTTAAATATAGCCTACAGAGGGAACAGCAGACACAGACATGGTTAGAAAGTCTACAAACCTTAGCTTTGTCATCCCTGATTCAGACATGACATCTGGGTCAGGCCACTCCCAGGTAATCCATAATTAGACCTCTTACTAAGCAATCTGAAACTTTAACAAATGTGTTAAGGAACATATAATGTGGTTACCACCTTTGTTTAAGTATCCTCCACATATCTGAAAAAAATTCTTAATTCTTTAACCCTGAATTATTTTCCAGTCCTTCAATCATCATGGCCTCTGCAAATTCCCCTTGTCCCCTTTAGCACAGTTCTGTGAACTGAAAGCAATGCAGAAATCAGTGAGGATTTGGTCTGTAAGCATGTGGCAGGAAACTAATTAATTCATGCTTATAAATTTTTAAAAGCCATCTTTAAATTGTTAGTCACTCAGTCATGTCCAACTCTTTGCAACCCCATGCACTGCAGTCCACCAAGCTCCTCTGTCCATGGAATTCTCCAGGCAAGAATATTGGAGTGGGCAGCCATTCCCTTTTCCAGGGGAACTTCCCAACCCAGGGATCAAACCCTGGTCTCCTGCATTGCAGGCAGATTCGTTATTGTCTGAACCACCTGGGAAGTCCTCTATGAACTGAAAATAGTATAAAAATCAGTGAGGATTTGGTCTTCAAGCATGTGGCAAGAACCTAATTAACTCATGCTTATAATTTTTCAAAAGTCATCTTCTTTAAACTCATCTGAGAGTATTTTGGATGCTATAATGATCTAAGCTTCTTAACTCTGAAACTGCACCGCGTATTGTACTGGAAGGGAAAACCTCTTTTCAAAAGAGTTGATCTGTTCTTAAAATTTGAACCCTCCATCTCAAGGACCACAGTGGCTCAGCTTAAGGGGTGAAGAGATGCTTCATGAGTGGGGACTTCCCTGCAATGGATGTCTGTCACTTGGTAAGTGTCCCTGTGACCTCCAGTGGCCACATCATTCCAACAACTCTGGCTTTCAGATCACCCACAGAGAGGGTTTGTGGATTTCCTATCGAACGTGATGTTCTGTACTTTATCTCCTTTTTGATACTCATGACAATTCTAGGAGATGGAACATAAAAAGGTTCTCCCTCACTTACAGATAAGGAAATAGAAACACACAAAAAAGAAAGCTCCTGTGACATACTTAAAGTCATGATTTAACAGAGAAACCACAGGCAAAGCCCTGACTCAACAGGTGCATAATGTATGCACAAGTTGTCACACTCAAAAGCAAGGTATGATAGTCGTACAACAATATGAATGTACCTAATACCACTGAGACATACACTTAAAAGTGCTTAAGACTCATCAAAAAACAAAAAAAAAATATTTTTGCTAACTATATATAGCAACAGATGTTAACTGGATTTGTTGTGGTGATCATACTGTAGTGTATACAAGTATTGAATCATTTTGTTGTACCTCTGAAACTAACATAATGTTATATCAGTTATAACTCATTAAAAATAATTTAAAAAGAAACAAAGAAAAAACGATTAAGATAGTAAATTGCATGATATGTGTATTTCGCCATAATAAAAATAAATGAAAAAAAGTTTATCAAAAGAGAAAAAAAAAAGAAGTAGTGATATGACTTTGTATATAGACTCTTCCCTTGGTCTGTAACCTTTACTTTGATCCTGGATTTTTAAAGACCATGGCTGGCTCAGTCATTACTGCAAATATTTCTAGTAATGAGGAAGATACGACTTGAAGCTATATCCAATTAATCCAATTTGATCATTGTCAGTTTCTCTCTGAAGTTACCCAAAGGAAGTTATCTTCCTTCTTTCTTTCATATTTTATCATTTCATTATTCATTCATTCAGTAGATATTTGTGGAGCACCTACCACCGACTGGGCACAGTTCTAAACCGATGCTCAGTGTTCAAGTACTGGAACAGTTTCATGCCAGTGGCAAGTAACCCAGCGCAGCCCCCTCCTGCCCCCCACTGCTAGCCACCTTGCCTCTTTCCTGGGACACCCTCCACCCTGGACTTCCCCAAGATTCAGCACAGCAGGAAGGCTCCCTTGTGGCCAGCTTCCAGTTCAACTAGCGAATGCTTGGGCCTAACTTCTGATTAAATATTTTATCACTTCCTAGACACAGCAATGAACAAAACTGACAAGGTCCCTACTTTATAGTCTAGGAAAGAGATGATAAACAAGAAAATACACAAACATACCTGATAGTTTCAAGTAGTAGAGTGCAGTAAAAAATAAATAAACAAAACATCAAGGGCTAGAGGATACTGGAGGTGGGGGAAGCAAGGTAAAACTCGAGAGAAAGTCTCTCTGAGGAGGTGATACAAGATCAGAAGGAAGAAGGAATGTATATGTCTGAGGTAAAAACATTCCAGAGAGAGAGAACAGAAATACCGAGCCTTGTGGTGGGAACAAGCTTGTGATGTCATGATTAAAAGGCATCTACAGTAAGGAGATCACAGAGGCAGAAAGAGCTAGATGAGAGAAGATCTTAATGGCATTGGGTAAAGAGGCTAAATTTCATGCCAAGAACAGTGAGCAAACATTAGACAGATTTGAAAGAGGGTAATGATCAAATTTATAGTTTTAGAACATTACTCTGACAATTGTGTGGCAACCGAATTAAAAGCGAGGGTGTGAAAAGGAGACAATGTATGAAGCGACACTGGCTTGGACTAGGTGACGGCAACAGAGATGGAAAGAAGCACTCTGACTCAGTACATGTTCTACAGTTAGAAATTACTGATGAGTATAATGTGGAGGGCACAAGAATCAAAATGACTACTATCCTTTGATTCAGAAAGTTGCTGATGGTAGCTCATTTACTTAAAAAGTCACTGAGTAGGGGAATAAATAGATTTGTGGAGAGGAGGAGTAAAAATGTCTGCCAAGCTTAGAGAGGCTGATGTAGGAGACGGACCTGTGGACACAGCGGGAAGGAGAGGTGGGGTGAACCGAGAGAAACACCGATACATATGTACTGTCAAGTGTAAACAGATATCTACAACGGGAGAAATAACAACCACCTCAGATTGCAGATGACACCACCCTTATGGCAGAAAGTGAAGAGGAACTCAAAAGCCTCTTGATGAAAGTGAAAGAGGGGAGTGAAAAAGTTGGCTTAAAGCTCAACATTCAGAAAACGAAGATCATGGCATCTGGTCCCATCACTTCATGGGAAATAGATGGGGAAACAGCGGAAACAGTGTCAGACTTTTATTTTGGGGGCTCCAAAATCACTGCAGATGGTGACTGCAGCCATGAAATTAAAAGACACTTACTCCTTGGAAAAAAAGTTATAACCAACCTCGATAGCATATTGAAAAGCAGAGACATTACTTTGCCAACAAAGGTCCATCTAGTAAGGCTATGGTTTTTCCAGTAGTCATGTATGGATGTGAGAGTTGGACTCTGAAGAAAGCTGAGTGCCGAAGAATTGATGCTTTTGAAATGTGGTGTTGGAGAAGACTCTTGAGAGTCCCTTGGACTGCAAGGAGATCCAACCAGTCCATTCTGAAGGAGATCAGTCCTGGATGTTCTTTGGAAGGACTGATGCTAAAGCTGAAACTCCAGTACTCTGGCCACCTCATGCGAAGAGTTGACTCATTGGAAAAGACTCTGATGCTGGGGAGGGATTGGGGGCAGGAGGGGAAGGGGACGACAGAGGATGAGATGGCTGGATGGCATCACCAACTCAATCGACCTGGATTTGGGTGAACTCCGGGAGTTGGTGATGGACAGGGAGGCCTGGCGTGCTGCGATTCGTGGGGTCGCAAAGAGTCGGACACGACTGAGTGACTGAACTGCACTGAACCGTGTAGCACAGGGCGCTCAGCCTGGCACTCTGTGACAACCTAGAGGGGTGAGGGGTGGGGTGGGAGAGAGGCTCAAGACAGAGGGGCTACATGTACACTTACAGATGATTCGTGTTGCTGTGCAACAGAAACCAACCAACAATGTAAAGCAATTATCCCCCAATTAAAAATAAATTTTTAAAAACTGTGCCACAATAAATGTGAGATATTACTTAGATATATGATATGGGGCTATCCAACAGGCAGTTAGATATTTGATTTTGATAATAATCCTGTGAGACAGACCAGAAAACCCTGGTACTAACCAAATTTTACTAATGAAAAAACTAAGGTTCAGAGAAAAAGTCTTTGTCTTAGTACAAAATATTTCTAGTAGTCAGTGCCCCTTGATAGAAGAATGATAACCACATTTCAAAATGGGAGACACCTTTACTGCTAGGGACTCTGAAAAAAACACAGGTACATAGTTCATGCCATTTGACTACACAGCTGTTCCAAAGTCAAAGTCTTTTATGTCCAAGAATATTCCCCTGGGAGATTATGACTTATCCCAATAGCAATAATATAATATATGTGAAATTTAGCTGAGATGTATAATGCCACTACTATCTTAAAATATCTGAATCAACAATTAAATGCACACATACAATACAAAGCAAAGCATAAAATTCTCTTTCAGGAAAGACTGCAACTCCTGGTTTTCATTTTTATTAAGTGTTGTGTCCAAAAGCTTCCTGGGGAACACACTGCTAAAATTAGAAAAGAAAATCAATTGGGAAATGACTAATACAAGAATAATTACCGTGCTTCTCAGGACTGTAACAGCCTGTAAGACAAGCGCAAGCTGCCCTCAGCACTTCCCCAGACTGCTTTCCTCTCATTTGATTGCTTTAAAGTGGTGGAAACTTCTGCATTAGAAGATATATTTTACCCTCAAGCTCAACACATCTGTTAGAACTAAACTTCCGTTCAAAATCCCAAAGGTACCATGCTGAACTTAAGGATGTCACTAAAAACAGGAAGGACAGGCACTAAGAAAGAAAAAAGAGAAAGACGGGGGGAGGGAGGGGAAGAGGAGGAAGGAAAGGCGGGAGCAGCTGACTGGCCTCTTCCAGATGACAACTACTTGTGATAAAGGCCTCACGAAATAACACGCTCAAAGGTAGGACAAAACCCCTCAGTAAGACACAATGTTTATTTATGTGGCTTGAATCCAGAGGTTATTACAGACTCCCCATATTCTAAATACACAGTGTCAACTATCAGTTTCAAATAAATAGCAATCATCAAAGGTAAAGTGAAAAATAAGCATGCCAGCTTAATTGAGCTTACCAGCACTTCACTGAACCTTCATGCCAACAGCCAGCTTTTCATGAATACTCTCCAAATAAAAGCAAGAGCCTGGCTGGTGCTACAAATAATCCTAGTATCCTCAGAAGTGGGAGGAAACTTAGAGCTCATTATATCCAACCCTCTTATTTAACAGATAAGGAAACTAAGTAAAGCTAAGAAAGATAAAGTGGTTTACCCATCATCCCAGAGCCACTTCAGGATGAAAAGCGGTGTTTCTGATTCTTAGTCATGATTCCAAGTACTAGAGCATGCTGTCTACGGAGCGAGAAAGAAAGGTACCACCAGGGATGGCCCAAGGCTTTCTGGTAGCCACATCCTGATGAGAAATGGCGGGCAGAGCTGGGTACCTCCATTTGGAAACAAGGCCCCAGGCTGCAGGTTGGCTGTCAGCCTGCCACTTTTCTCAGCCCACACCCTGCAACAGCTGACAGTCTCTGCAACAGCACAGCTGGGCTTTCCCCCCCAGAGCTTTTGGTTTGATGTGGCAGAGTTTGATGTCTGGTAGCTGGTGCCTCCTTCCATCAAGGTCTTCAGAAGGAGGCCCTTGAAAGGTCACAGAGCAGTGAGCTTCCAGGCTTTAGACACAGACTCTCCCGAAGGATGAGAAGGAAAAGGACACCTCTCTCCCCTCCCTGCCCAATCCTAGTACGTACAGAAAATTCTAGAAGTGTCCACACCAAAATTGTGTAGCACATTCATGTGGAACTCACATTTACATTTCAGTGTTTACAGAGGACAAAATTTCTAATCAAGATTAATTTTGAAAAGCCATGTCTAGTTATTAGGGAAGCTGTAATATATGCAGGATTTATATTCAGCTTGCTTACCGTAAACGCTTGTATAGATGAATAAAGGAACTGACAATAATATAATCCTCCCCCATGCAATCAAAGATTTCCTCTTATTCCCAAGAGGAAACCCTTAACAGTCTTTAATAATCTTCTACTATATATTTTTTCCTATAAATATCCTTTCTTTTTATAAAACACCTATACAACTGTGGGATACAAGCTATATGTTGTAGTCCCGAGATTCTCTCATTAGCTATTGGAAAATAAGACCCAAGAGTAAATGGTTCATCAATATTGGTCCACACTTCCCATTCCAGATCAATTTGCAAGTTGCTAATAATCTTTACCATCTCCCAAATCCACTGAAAAAGCGTCCTGGATTTTATTTGACAATGTTAATATTCCAGTAGCCTGATTATAGAAAATAATCACGGAAAAAGTACTTACGGCATAAGCACCTATCAAAAATGCAGCATTTGCTCTTTTCCGTTGGTCAAAACAGGTGTAGTGCACTATTCTCTTTCTTGATAAACTGTATGACTAGAAAGAGGGAATAAAAAGAGTTAGTGTGACCACAGAAACAACGTACAAAAAAAATCATCTCTTAAAGTACAGAGATGTGTCATAATCAGTGACATTTAACTATTTTTTTAATTTCTGTGGCATCGGTGTGTAAGTATTACAGGATGGAAAGTTACCAGCTCAGACATTTTATAGTTCAATCATCATGTAAGAACTGACACTATATCAAATACGTTTGTCTCCAAGAAAGGAAACTAATACAGTAGGAAATAATTAAATTATTGTTATCTTTATTAGCCAGAAGCATTTTTGAAGATTTACACTTGATCTTGCATGTAAAATTTACTCATCATTTTTCATTCCCTACCATACCACACTCACTCCCAGAAAAGTTATCTTTACTTTTTACATTATGCCATTAGTTTTTAAATGTGCCAACCAACCTATTTTCCTCTCTAAAAATTTTAAATGCCTATATTAACTAGAGTGTCAATATTAATATTTTCTTTTTCTAACATTCTATAAAAATCCCCACTTAATTATCTGAGAATAAACGGTTAATGGAAAAAGATGAACCATCGAAAGGATTATGTCAGCAAACATCTTTACACAATAGCCATACATTAAATTTATGGATTCAAGCGAACAGTTATTAAGCACCCGCTGCTCTTTGCCAAGCAATATGCTGCATGCTCAAAGAAATCCAAAATAAGCAACACAGTATTTTGTATACATGCTAAACATGAAAAGAAGGTAAAAATTAAAAGATCCATTAAAATAAAACCAAATTATTAATAAACTCAAACATAAAACAATGAAAACATGATACAGCTCAATTTCCTCACATGTCAAAACAGTTATTTGGTTTTCTTCATATTTCAAAACAGACAAATGCTTCTCAAAATACAGACACATAAATGCATTTTAACATTTATCTATAAATTCACTGCTACTGTCAAAGCAGCTTTTTATACTTTACACACTGACTACAACCCACAGAATATCTGCTTTGAGAGCGCCTTTAAAAATGTAGATAATGAGACTTCTGAGCCATCAGGGAAGCTCCTGGTGGCTCAGAAGGTAAAGCATCTGTCTGCAATGCAGAAGACCCGGGTTCAATCCCTAGGTCAGGAAGATTCCCCTGGAGAAGGAAATGGCAACTCATGCCAGTACTCTTGCCTGGAAAATCCCATGGACAGAGGAGCCTGGTAGGCTACAGTCCATGGGGTCACAAAGAGTAGGACATGACTGAGTGACTTCACTTTCTTTCTTTTTTTTCTTCTTAAAAACGTAAGAACTCAACTATATACCTTTCTTTACCCTGCTATTTTCTATAAGGAAAAGAAACTCTTTCAAAACTCTGAAGTCCATTCTAAGATGAAACTGCAATATTCTGGCTTTAACACGTAACCAAAGAAAATTAGTTTCATGGTTGTGAGCCTAGAAACCCTCACTGCCCCAATTCAGGCATGTCTTTGATAACCAAGACTCATATTCTGAAAATAGCATTGCTCTTTGAAATTAAACTTTGAAAAATAAGTGTCTGCCTCTAAAAGAGTCTCTTAGTACCAAAGTTCTTATTTCCAGACAAGCTTACTAAAATACATCTATGAAATAAAGTTTGAGTTCATTTAAAAAACAAAAGAGTACATTTTATTCAATACCATTCAGTCGAGTTAATGCACACAAGTTATCTAAAAACTTCAAGGTCACCATCAATGGTCCTGACACCTGCCTACTTGCTTCTTCCTCTGGAACTATATTATCTACTGGACATTTCTTGTTTGTATCTTTGTTTTTGCCAGTGATTTATCTCCATCAATAAGTTATATTTTATTTATTGAAAGGAGAATCAAGGCTCTTAAAACCTAAGCTTCTTCTATGGTCTCTAAATCCCAAGCCACCTAAAGAATGCCTTACAAAAAAGCCCAGGCCTCCATTGACATGAGTCAGATGGAACACAAGGACTCAGCTCTTCTGGCTCCCAGTCTCTCACTGTTTTTATTTCCTGACTCTCTAACACACCTGTGAGGAAGTTTAAATTACCTGTCTGGAGGCTCTTTCCTACTAAGAGTTTAGGTTTCATGACAAACTACTTAAGTTATCATTAAATATTGTGGAATTAAATTTATTTTACAAATCTTCTTGCTAACAGTGACAAACTCATATTGCTGTACTTTCATCGCCAATGGTCTTTACTGTTGGCTTGCTCATGAATTTTCTGTATTTGTTTGCTTTTCTCTCTAATTCTAAAGTGTATGGAGTGTGGAGCACCACCCTGCAATGGGAACCAGGAAACTGAGGACAAAATTCTGAAGGAAATTTTCTTTTCACTCTCTATATAATTTTTAAGTAAATATAATACAAATTAAAAATTTAAGGACTTTATAATTTACCTTAAAAGCTTTAAGAAATTACATCAGATAAGAAATAGTCTTTATAAAATCTACCTTGAAATTTAAACTATTTTAAAATACCTCCTATTGGAAGCTGCCTATGAGATGGAAACATAATTGACTCTTCAAAACATGTTATCATACCTATTCACAAAATTTTCTTCTCATGGATGAGAACATTCAGGACTTACTCTCATAGCAACTTTCACATATACAATAGAGTATTATTAACTGTAGTTACCATGCTGTATATTACAATAACTAAATTTTTTAAATGAGAGTTTTCTACTGGTTTCCAGGGATGTTTTTAAAACTCCTAGTATTTATTTTGCTTAGCGATTTTGGAATTCTAGTGGTTTTCTCGGTTAACTCTCAAAAGTACCACAGTCGAAAACCGAACTTTTTAGTGAAGCTTGGCCAGTATCTCAGGTCACACAGAGTTGAGTTCTCACTCAGGGAATCAAAACTAATTCAAAGTGAAGGACAACAGAGAAAAAGCTTAGACATTACAAGCCTTGTCCTAATTTCCCTCCTTGCCACAGCCAGGCCTTCCTCTTATGGGTCAGCCTGCCCCAGTCTTGCAGCAGCAATGCTGTTCAACAGAGGAGATACTCTGGTACTCACACGAATTCTTCAGGGATAACAAAACATTCTGCCGATCGTTTAGCTGGTGCTTTACATGACCGGGTTGATATACACAAACTCTTTAATGTTTCCTCCTTCCAAATATTAAACATGCCCTTTTTCTTTAAAACACACACAGACACAGACAACCTACCTACTATATATCAAACTGTTCTAGAAGGAACAATCCCATCCACTGGAGACACTGATGACTAAAGTGCCTTTAGAGGAACATGTGGCTCATCCTTTGAGAACTTTCATGGTAGAACTTTACCACACAAGAGAAGAAAGGTACAGTGTGCAGCCACAGGACTCTGTTTTATAAATGAGCCCCGTAGGTATGTTCTCAAGTTCTGCCCTAATATCAAGAGGACTTCCTGCCCCCATACTGGACAGTTGCCTCTTCCTTACCTGGCCTGTCTCCTCTGGAGTCGTGTGTGCTGGCCAAAGCCCTCATGGACATTACTTGCTAAATCATACCATCACCTGTGGCTTTCAGTGAGTTCCTTGCTCTATTATAGATTCTTCCTGCTTTACATGAAGAGCTTTGAGATTATAAAAACACTGTGTACAATAGCAAAGTAAAGTTATAAACTAGTAAAACAAATGAATATAGTCTTAAATATAAAGGGGAGGATGTCACAGAAGGAATACTAAGACCTCTGGACTGTTCGTCTGCTGTGCAGCAAGACTGCATATGACTCATTGCAAATTATAGTGTGCAGCCACTATTTATACTATATTGTAGATTTATATCTAGAAACTGGAATATATAGCCTTCTGAATCTTTTTAACTAAGTGGATTCTCCTTCATAGTAACAGCAACAACAACCTAATATTTACTGATCACTTGCTACATTCCATCATTTCTCAAAGCAGTAGGACAGGGCCAGAGGGGTCCAGTTTGACCAGACACAGCAAATCCCAAACAGGAAGTCCTGGGCAAGGCTACAGTGTAACAGGCAAGCAGTGTTTCTCTTTTACCGAGAGAACATATGCCTGCAGCCATAGAGGGCCTGGTTTACCAGACTTGATCCAGAGCTCCAAGGTCAGATCATAGAGAGTTGAATGCTCTCTGCAAGGGTGGCGGACAGGAGAAATTCAGAACTCTCTGAGCTTGATAACGTGTAAACTTTAACTCTCAATCATAATGTCATGACAAGTTTCATGGTTCGAAACTTAAATAATTCTCAGGTTGAACTGGTCAATAATTTTAAAACTTTTCAGAAATTAAAAAAAACTAAATTTCAATCTAAATTATATTTTATTACTATATTATTATGCTGCATTTCATTCTCTTAAGAGATTGGTTCGGAGTCATCTGGAGGGCTTATTAAAACACAGATTGCTGGGCCCCACCCCTAATTTCTGATTTAGCAGGGAAGAGCCCAAGAAGTTGCATTTCTAACAAGTTCCTCAGTAACGATACTGAGGCTGCTGGTCCAGGGACCACAGACTGAACTCCACTGTGCTAACATATTGCTAAATCTTGAAAAAGAGCTGCGTGAAAATGTGTGAATAAGCCCTACACCTGGAAATGTACTATATGGACCCTAACATATTGTCCATCTGGTCAAGTAGCTCCAAAAGACATTTAAATTCTTTTAGGAACTCTAAATCATGCCATATGATTTTTTAAAGCATGTTATAAAAAACACATTTCACCAGATTCTCAGAAAAATTTATTACAATTTGTAAATTATTACATTCCAGCTGGTAACACCTAAGGAAAAAGTTCCTTTACTGATTCAGTAACCAAACTGCTTTAAATGGTGTAATTCCAGAGGTTCCAAATTCAGATGCTCTGAGAGGCCAAGAATTTCAAGTGGGTCAGTTGGCAAACTAGAAAAGTATGCCCAAAGCAGACGTAGCTCTCGTGCAGGAGTCTGGGCCCATAATCAGATGCTACAATATTTAACAGAAGCCAGAAATTCATAGCTTAATGAAGGAAGAATTTCATAAATTGCAATGTTGACCATGAATTCAAAATTTTTAAACAGCATTCATGCTCCTTTCCCAAAAAAATGTCTGTGGACTGAAAGCAGCCCACAGGTAATCAGTCTGCTGAATCTGGGTACTGGGATACTACAGTTGAAGAAAGTTCTAATGGTTCTCTCAGCATGAACCGAGCGAGTAGCTGTTGTGTGTCAAGCACAGCGCTGAGCAACATGGTAACAAGGGGAGCAGAACCCCAGTCTCTAGCCTCATAAGGCTCACAGTCTAATGAATATTTGATGCCAAATGAGGGGAAAATATTGGCCAAGGCTTATGACAAACAGAAGAGAATAACCACCTAGGGATGCATTCATAGCACAGGAAGGACCAACGGAATGATCTTAATTCCAGATACAATAACTGTTTCATTTAACAAGGTAAAAAAATAGTAGCTAGAAGATGGGATTCAGTATTGAATATCTATCAATTAACCTAAGCATAGCCATGGAAATTTCCAGACCTGTACTGTTTCCCTGAGGGACAGTTAAAGTTCTACTACTTTTATGTACATCATAAGAGTATGTAATACAGCATATAATTGTTTGATGGTACTTGTAAACCAAAGTACAATGACTGCAATCGTAGAAAAACACAAATGAAAATGAGGATACTGACCCCAGGCAGACATTTTCTATCTCAGAAAGGAAAGCTATGTGAAAGGTTGCATTCTAGTGAGATCACTGTGAAAAACAAGCCACGGCAACTCAGAGAGAGAGAAAATGATGACATGTTACACAAATCACAAAACCACCAGGCTATCCTTGGATTATGATGACAGACACGAATCGTGCACTTCTTCAGTTAGGCCAGGAGACTACAAACTACACAAGCATTCAAAATCAAAGGTGATACAATTAAGCTCAAAGCCAGAAAACACAAAAACAAGGGCGTTAACGGCCAATTTAAAGAAACAGATTTTCAGGGGGCAGCCATTTGGTAAAGTTGCTTGCCATGCTTAACAGTAAAATCTTCAAGTCGTGTGGTGTTTCATCAAGCTGTGTGAATCAGCCTGGCTGAGCTAAAGAAGATATTAGTGCAGCCTGGATAATATGCGCTTTAATAAAAAACAGAGCCCATGCACTTCCCTAAACAAGCAAGCTCTGCCAGTGATGGTGGTCAGATTAAGTAGATTACAGCACGGGGACCAGGTGACCAAGGCACCATTCTCTTACAGGTGACTAGTCTAGCCCAGTCATGGCCGCAGCAATCAGCGTCTCCATAGCAATCAGTGGTCATCCCATTGCAAAAGCGATAAAATGAACAGGTCTTCCTATGAGCAGCCATGACCTCTACATGTTTTACCTCCAACTTTCCCAGGAAAGGGATATTCTTGAAAATTTTCTTTGGCTGTGCAAAACAAAATATGGTTTACGTTTTTATTCAAAGCTAAAATAAAGCAGGTTGAATAGCTTATTTTAAAAGAAAACAGCGTCTCTTTACGGTTCATTTTGTTTCAAACCCAGTACATTTCATTCAATTAAACGGCACCTTGATTAAAGCAGAAGTCAAAATGTCAAGAAAAGTTGCTCATACAGATTATTCTATCAGGCTGATAAAATAGCTGAAGGCATTTGAGGTTGCTCTATAAAAGGGAGTTTTCTTGCTTGAGGATTGTGAATGGGCATAAAAGGCTCCAGGCCTTGCAAACTCTATGTATGATCACTTCCATGGGCATTAACACTGTTTTGGCACCCCTGATAAACCTCTTTAAAACTACATGAACTCTCTCTGGAATGTAGTTTGCTTTTCTTCCCCTAGAAGTCCATGAACCTACAATAGAAGATAATCTCATGAAGAAATCTTCCACGTGTTTTTGTAGTTGTAATAAGAGGGTGGTCTGATCATTGTATCAAGAGTTCTTGTATGAAGTACCTGCTACCCTGGCAGTTGCCAGACAGGATTACTGCACTGATCCATTCAGCAACAAGGACGTTTCCTGAGCCCCCACCATCTGCCAGGGACTGTCATTGTTTTAATACAATCATCCATTTCACCATGCCCAATCCCACTCCCTTTCCTCCTTTTACCCTGAAAGGGTCACGTAGGACATTTTGTACACTTCAAATCACATTTCTGCCAATATTCTGTTAAATCTTTTTAAAAATAAGTCCCTAAGATTACTGTGATTGTCTTGTTGATTCATAGAGCAGGTATTAAAAAAAAAAATCAGTGCCCTAGAAAATGTCCCCTTTTTTCAGCAATGCTCTTAGACTTTTCCCCCCGCCCCCAGGCTGGGGTTTTATTTTTCTCTGATGAAAAGTGAAATCAACAGTTAAAACTGTATTTATTTTAGAATAAGCCATTTCAGCCATCTTATGTTTATAAAACTGTCAGGTTATTAAATCAGTAATTGAAAGATTTTCTTAACTGATTAACTATGAAAAAAGGCATTTTACTTTTCAAAATACCACTATTTTGTCTTTTATTAATAGAGTCTTCTCAGAAGCTCTTATATTCTAGCCCAGCGCTGTTAGCATTGTGTGCACCAAAAATCCCTTTGAGAACCTATTAAAAAGTTATGAATCCTCTCAGAAGAAAAATGTAAACACATACAAAATTTTATACATAATTTCAAGAGTTTATGGACTTTGAAATATCAGATTAACAATTCTTCATCTAGCCTATTAATCATTGAAGACATTTTAAATTAAATAATGTATACAGTTTTGCAAATTGTTCTTACTTCATTAAATCTTTTTTCTTTGACTGATTCTCTTATGGTAACTCTTGAGCAGAAATAACAAACTACAACCTATTACTGCATAACTTTTAATACTTACTCTTTTTAAAATATAGTTTAAAAAATATATAAAATAAAATATAGTTTAAAATAGGAAACAGGGTTTCTGCTGGTGATGGTGGTTTCTGGTTTTGGTTTTCCAATCTAAGCAAACATATGATGTATAATTTTCCATTTTAATTCACAAAATTAAAACAAAGGCCATTGGGAATAGAATGAGTACTCACACACACACAAAACCAGCAATAAATCACCTCAAATCATCAACTTGAAAAAAATATTTTAACATATAAAAAATAAACAAATTTTATTTGGGTTTGAAATAAATAGAATGTACTGTAAAATATTACCTATCTACATAAGGTATCAAATAAAGGGGCAAAAATCATGAGCGCTTTATTGTGAGAAATAAAAATTTCCAAAGTAGAAAATAAAATGCACCTAAATGAGTTAGGAAATCACGCAGAAGAATTCTAAGAAGCTGTTATTTGTTAAACTAGTGCCAATTACTCAGAGAAGTAAAGGACTTTGAGGACCAAGTCAGCGCTATCAGACTGGGTATTTACAATGTCGATAGAGCAGTTTCAGTAGAGTAAGGTAGGCAAAGGTGCAATAGCAAATGATTGAGGAATCAGTACACACTGAGGATGTAAAATGCTGAGGGCAGGTTACTGAAACTTCTTGAGGCAAAAGAAAATAGGATGTCTAAGTCATGGGGTCATGATAAGATCAACAGGTTCCCTTGTGTTCCCTTGTGCTGGACACTTGGAGACACAAAATTATAATGCATGCCTCTATCCTCTAGGAGCTGCAAGTCTAGTGAGAAAAAGAGATGCAATTAAAAAGTGCAACTTAGAACTGAAATGATAATTTCAGGTAAAATTAAAACTCATCAATAATAGAGATATGCACAGAGAATTATGGGAAAACAAGGCCGCACCCCCCACCTTGTGTTGCTGCACAAGGAGATGCTTACAAAACATGATGGTGCCAGAACAAGGTCTTAAGAATGAGGGTTATCACACCAGAGGGCAAGGGCACTTCACAGCCAGACTAGAGGTCACACGCAATTGTGTGGAGCAGCAGTATGACTGGGGTAAAGTACAAGGCTGGGAGAGGCAGGGGGACTGCAGTCTTCAGTAAATCAGTAAACTGGGGCATGAAATCCCTGCCAGGAAGGATGGGAGTTGTCAAGGTGAGAAAGACAAAAGGCATGGAAGTAAGGTGCCAAAGGTCTCATCAAAACGAGTGATCACGGGCTACAGACAAGAGGCATCAGAAGGCAACTGACAGGAGAGGGAGTGAAAGGAACAGGGAGACTGAGGTCTGGAGATTACACAAGGGTAAGAGAGAACGTGGGAGGCAGGTAACAGGGAGGGTACGTTCCACATCAGAGAGCCTAGAATCTGGGTTCCTGGAGGCAAAGTAGCCGGAGCAGTCACTGGAGCCTAAAAGAGGCAGAGTAGCTCTGAGACCATAGCGGACCAGCAAGGGGAAGTGAGTCAGGGCTGGGCTGCGGGTGAGCACAGGAAGATGACAAACCAGAGGCTGCAGTCACCAGGAAAGGTGGAGATAAGAGCATGAGTGATGCGGCCAAGGGCCTGGGAACCTGGGCCTGGGAACCTGGCCCCGACTCTGCCTTGCATCCTTGAGCAAGTCTCTGCCTCTCTGGGGCTTTCCTGTCTGCACTTATGAAACCAGAAGGCTGGACTCAATGGTCATCTAGATTCCTAAATTATATCAGATAGCTTTCTCATATGGAAATGATAGCTGTGAAACTGAGAAGGTGTTCATAAACTCTGTTGAAGAACTGTCTTTATTGCAGTTTCTATCAGAGTTCACAAACGTTACCTTCCTTTCGTATAGGACTTCAAAATTCACAAAGCTTTCTCAAACCTGTTTTCTAACCTCTAGACATATAGTCCTAACCATCTCTCTGAGAGCTCTACAACCCCTATGTTAGAGCAAACTGAGATTCCACAAGGCTGAAGTGACTGTAGCTTTGAACTGGCAAAGCAAGTCTTTTTCTTCTAATAAAGAGATTCTACCTGGTATGCTTTATTGAGATAACCCATGACTTATTAACATTTAAAATTCATTCCCTCAGCAAGCAACAAGGTGCCCATTAACTGCACTAAAGCTAAAAATGTCATTCATTCCAGGCATCCATCAGATTATCTGATCACCGAAATGAACCTAGAGGACTGTTCTGAACTTTATTTAATTTATATAATGTTGAAAGAAAGCTTTGTAAATGAAAGCAAATCAAACCAAGTCCTTTATACACTTACTCATACTGTTTAGTACAGAATACGATAGGAAAATCATCTTAATTCAATCCATCTACTTTTATGTAGTTGGGAGGTGGTGAGAGAGAAGCCTGGAGTGCTGTAGTCCATGGGGTCTCTAAGAGTCAGATGCCACTGGGCGACTGACAACAGCAACATGAAGAACACTGAGTCAGACCAGAAGTTTTGTTTCCCTAATAATGATTCCTTTCTCTTCAATCAGTCTAGATAGTAGACTGGTTCCACTTTGTTGATTATAATACCCAGCTTATACCAATTACATACTACTAAGCAAGGAAGTGAAGTCCTAGGTCTTCAAAAGGAAGAAAAGGATTTTAATTATTTATGAGTTATCTTATCCATGTTAACGTATCTATTAAAAATCCATTAAATATTTTTATTAAATCCTTTGAGGGATATTATTTGCTTCCTTGGTGATTATAAAAATTTTAACTTTATTAAAAATAAAAAACTACTTCAATTAAATTTTTTAACTTTTATCTTTTAAACTACAGGGAGTAGCTTCTTTTCTGAAAAATGTTAAGTAGGTTCA
This sequence comes from Ovis aries, assembly GCF_016772045.2. Taxonomy (NCBI): domain Eukaryota; kingdom Metazoa; phylum Chordata; class Mammalia; order Artiodactyla; family Bovidae; genus Ovis; species Ovis aries. The sequence goes on along the minus strand of NC_056054.1, from coordinate 77,703,562 downwards.
GTTAAAGACATGTACATACTATGTATTTTCAAGTCAGACAATAAATTCAAAATCAATTCCCTACAAAGGTGATTACAACAGATCTTACATTATATGATTGTTTACTTTAAAAATATCTCTTTAGTTTCATTCCATGTCCATTTATCATTTGAGTTAAATGCCAAAAATTTGTGAATTCATATTTTACAGGAAATTCTCCATGACAGACTTGTTTTTTATGCTTAAATTGGATAAAAATCAATCAAATGAAAAAATTATCACTAAGTAGATAATACGTATAAGGCATTGTACTATATCACACCAGTAACATTTTACCCAGCAGAAAGATTAAACTGAGTGTTATAATTTAGCTGTTAGCATTTAATCTGCTGTGTAGATTTCACCTTCAAAATTGAAACATTTTATTTAAGATCCTCATTTAGAAAGGTGAGAGAAAAAGATAAATATTTCCTTCTATGTGATGAAATGTTTACCAAAACTAGGAGTATAGATAATACTTTTCTTCATATATGTTTAGAATTTGAGGAGGGGAAAAGCTACATGTAAAATAAAAACATACAGATGAACAGTCAATGTATGACCCAAATTCTGTCACAAAAGGTAAAGTCCAGTCTCTGTTGCTGCTAGTTCATTATTTTCACTCCGCTATTAACGCTATAGAGATGGCACTCAAAAAAACACAAACATTTCAGTCTTGATCAGACAGAAAAAGCTCATGCTCCACAGCTCCTGCTGTGCAATGATGAGCCATCCCCCTTTTATCACCTGGTAACAGCATCCAGGAGCAGACCTGAAGGTTCCAGAAAAATCATCCTAGGAGGGAACTTGATAGACTCATTAACAACAACCTAAAAGGATTTGTGCTTTCTTTCTTAGATCACTATTCCAATGACTTCATTCAGCTCAAGTTTCCACTGATCCTGAAAAATGAAAGAGGTTAACATGTCCTTTGTGGGGTAGTCAGGTAGATCAATATCAACTTCTAGGTGAACTACTCACTTCAGTTCCCAAAGATCAAGATTACCTAACTAAATGGTATGTGCCTAGCAATCCCACTGGTTAGATTTCACAGTTTAAAAGTTTAATATCGAAATATAAACATCACCACAATACTCACTTTTAGTTTCTTGTTTAGTTTACAGCAGTATCTGTACACCATTGCCAAGTTCAGAGGTCCAAAATCTGCATAGAAACTGAGATTTTTTTTTTAAGTAGTATTTAATAAAAATATAATTTTCAATAACATCAATGTTCAGTTTTATTTTCATTAAAGTTGTAATCGAGTTTCAATTATTGTCAGGATTAAGGGTCAGTATATAACTGATTCAGAGTGACCCAAATAACTAGTGATTTCACCCTGCCAATACCCTCCAATTAGTATAAGCAGTCTTGTAACAGGTAACTATTTAGCCTGCTTTGAGTTCCACCTCCTTTTATCTCCCTGCCAGGACATTAAGTAAAAAAAATTAAAAAGCAGACACTGAAAGAACCAACATGAACAAAACATGTATGTGCTCTGTACTTCCTGGTTTCATTTAAAAGCTCAAGCACCCTAGGTTCCAATTCCAACTGTCCCTCTCAAACCTGGCTCTCAATTCCCAGGTACCTTAAGTCCAGTCTTTTTTCAGTTTCGTTCTCCTTGAATTTCCTGTATGCTATAACACCCTGGCTCAGCTCCCTCCCTCCACTCCTTTATATCCCCTCTAGGATACAGTCACCAGTCTGCTGTTATAAATCAGATGATAACACCATGGAAAACAGATGGCTTTTAACCTGAGATCCAGCGTTAGTCTTTCCCATCTTCAACTACCCGCTGGACTTTCCATCTTTGAGTCCTTCTGTCACCTGGAACTCAACCCATCTTTCCTTCCAATCAGCCTTCCAGACTGAAACATTTTCCTTCTTCCAGTCTCTCAGACATGAAACCTCCTAATCACAATAGGGCAGCAAGTAAATATTAATTTAGTTCTTATATATCAGATAAGCTATTACTCTAAGTCATCCTTCCTCTTCTACTCCTACTTTGGCAACAAAAGTCCAGGTCTTTCTTCATCTCACATCTTTAGTGCTTAAATTTTTTCTCTCTCTTGCCCAATCAACCTGTACTCCACACTAGAAATTAATTTTTAGAAAATCTAGCTTCTCACATATCCTCTCACTGTTCAAAAATGTTTAATGGCTCTTTACTCCCTTCGGAATAATTCTTTGACTCAAAAGTCACACTCCTGGCTTCCAGACCAATCTCTCCTAACAGGTCCTGTGCAGAATCTTCATTCCAAACATCCATTCTTCATTCCCAAATACTCCATGCACATTCTTAATCCAAGCTGCTGCTCACTTTGGTCTCCTTGCCTGGAGGGCTCTCCTTTTCTTTTTTAATACCTTCTAGCTTCCACAAAATTCAGTTCAAGTCCTAGCTTCTCCACATCCTAAGGGAAAACTAGCCATCCTTCTCTCAAAGTTCCTAAAACTTATCATCTGAGCCATTCTTTTGACCCACAACACATACTGTGCAGGACACCCCGGTTCTACTCCTGGATCAGGAAGATCTGCTGGAAAAGGGAAAGGCTACCCACTCCAGTATTCGGGCCTGGAGAATTCCATGGACTGTATAGTCTCTGGGGTTGCAAAGAATTGGACACGACTGAGCGACTTTCACTCTTTTCATATACTATCACATACTATGAATTATCTTTTTAAGTGTGGGTTCTACCTGGCCAACTATAGAGTAAGCTTCTCACTCAGTGATAGTATCTCATGCCTAATATGCTTAGAAGAATGTACTGCTCATAATAAACTTTAGCAAATGAGTCTGCTTCCCTGGTGGCTCAGATGGTAAAGAATCTGCCTGCAATGCGGGAGACCTGGGTTCAAACCCTGGGTTGGGAAGACACCCTGGAGAAGGGAACAGCTACAGACTTCAGCATTGTTACCTGGAGAATTCCATGGACAAGGCGAGCCTGGCAGGCTACAGTCCATGGGGTCACAAAGAGTCAGATATGACTGAGCGACATTCCCAGACAGAAATGAGTCTGCATTATGAATATTTTGCTCATTAATCCCCAAATTCAATTTAACCTAGACCATAAGTTTACTAAATATCAACACGTTTTCCAAAAAAAAGCATCCCCAAAAGACCCTTATTTAAGTTTTTTAAATAAAAATTAGGGTTTATTTAATTTTTTTCTGTTACCCAAAATACACTATCATAGATATGTCATTACAGGTCTGTCACCAGTCTCCTGCCTTACTTAAGCAAAGAGTACTAAACTTGTTTATTTTACCATGTCAGACAACTTGACAATATTTTGGTAACATGTAATTTATATTAAAGGTAACACGAAAATTAGGTGTCCCTCCACATAGGCTTCATGAGAGTTGAGTTGCCAAAAAAGGAAAGCTGCAACAATTTGAAATTTAAAATGCTTGATCTATTTCTAAAGGCCCCAGTGTGATATTGTGCTCTAAGTATAAACAAAATACCCATGAATCCAAAAGGAACTATACCTATAACATTTAATTGCTGACCAGTTAAGCCCTGTTGACAAGAATTCACTCAAGAGAAGCAAAATGAATGGACTGTGCAAATAAACACCGACCAGCACTGGTTAAGGCAGCCTGTTTCTATCATACAGATCTCCTTGTCCTTGGGTTACTGTAAGAAAAACTCTTAACTAATATCTCTGATTCTTTTGTTACTTGAACATAAATATTGAGATGTAGAATTTTAAGGTAAATCTAGAATCTTTAGTGAAGATTATTTCAGCTTTTTTAACTCACTGTGAACAAAGTTTAGGAAAACATAAAGAATTCAAGTCATCTCTAATTTCATACTAACCATCACAAACCAACTTCAATCCCAAACTCAAAGCTGTTTCTAACATTACAGCCAGTTTAGCCATGAGTACTTTTGGAAGTACATGGTTAATGAACAAACTTACTTCACCAAAACCATGAAAATAAATTGGTATACTCCAATACCACAGGAAAAAGTAAATCAAATACAGACGTTATTCTTAAATTGATCTGCACTCTCCAATATGGCAGCCACTAGCCACATGTGGCTATTTAAATTAATTGAAGATAAATTAATTAATTAATTTCAGTAAAGTAAATTAATTAATTAAAAATTCAGTTCTCCCATCTTATTAGCCCATATCAAGAGTTCAAAAACCACATGTGCCCAGTGGCTACCAAGTTGTACAATACAGAAATGGAACATTTCCATCCCTGCAGAAAATGTTCTGTGCTGAGAGATGATACTGATCAAGATTTTTTTTTAAAGAAATAAAAACAAAAATAACAAACAACTAGAGATATATACCTTCCCTGTAGCTCAGACAGTAAAGAATCTGCTTGCAATGCAGGAAACCTAGGTTCGATCCCTGGGTTGGGATGATCGCCTGGAAAAGCGCATGGAAATCCACTCCAGTATCCTTCTCTGGAGAATCCCATGGACAGAGGAGCCTAGTAGGCTACAGTCCGTGGGATTGCAGAGTCGGACATGACTGAGCAACTAACACTACTAGGGATATATAAATAAATAGATAAATTATTTAAAATAACTAGAGGGGCTTCCCTGGTGGTCCAGTGGCTGAAAATCTGCCTGCCAATGCAGGGGACATGGAACCCTGCTCTGGAAAGATTCCACATGCTGTGGAGCAACAAAGCCCACGCACCGCAACTGCTGAGCTCACACTCTGGAGCCTGCAAGCCACAGCTGCCCTAGAGCCTGTGCTTTACAGCAGGAGACCCCACAGTGAGAGGCCTGCACACCGCATCTAGACAGTAGCCCCCACTTGCCTCAACTAGAGAAAAAAGGCCTGCACTGCAACGAAGACCCAGCACAAAGATAAATAAACACAATTTAAAACACATTTTGCACAGCCAAGAGCAATTCAGAACAGGTCTTCAAAGTTCAGAACTGTCACAGACAAATATAAAGCCAACAAACTCTATCTTAAGGTCATTTTATATATCCTTTCCTTACAGTGCTTACAGTTCTAAGCATATACATGTATTTATAATAATATAGTGTGGAGCTAGTGGTAAAGAACCCGCCTGCTAGTGCACGAGATATAAGAGACACGGATTCAATTCCTGGGTCTGGAAGATTCCCTGGAGAAGGGCATAGAAAACCACTCTAGTATTCTTGCTTGGAAAATTCCATGGACAGAGGAGCCTGGTAGGCTACAGTCCACAGGGTTGCAAAGATTCAGACATGACTAAAGCATACACATATATGTATGCATGTATATTATATATATATATAATTTTCTAACAAGCTAAATACATTTCAAAAATGTCCAGAGCAGTGAAAAACCAATCACAGCTGCTCACTGCTCACACCAAGAAAGGTTGTCACTGACTTAGGTACAATAAAATGCCAGGAACAAAGAAGACACCTCCCTACAACATGTATCTTTGTAAGAATTTTCCTCACCCGAGGTGGGGAAAATGGAAATGCATTTACAAGACAGACCATTAGCTAGAAGGAAATGTGAAAACAGAAAAATCAATTGGTAACAATTGAAATAATTGCTAGAAGGCATAAAATATGTACTATGGTAACTTGTAACCAAGGCAGGAGAATAAAAGAATTGGGCTCAGGGTAGAAGAGAACTGGAAGGTCATCAACCTGGGGACACTGAAAATGGGGAGGAGAAATGGCACAGATAAGCCCTGCAGAGATGCAATAAAGAAACCCAAGGGCTGAGTGGGCTCCTAAGCCTGAGGTTAATGACTCTTGATAGTGTCTTCTCCTTTTTGGCAACTCCCAGAAAGGAGGTCACCAGAGCCACAGCCAAGCAAGGGCCAAGACTTTTGCTAGAATGAGAGGAAACATCTCCTTTGGGCAAGGAAAACCATGGATGTATTATTTTATTATTGAAGAGTACCTAGCTACTCCTCCAAATGAATGCATGAATGAACACATGAGTAAATATCCTTTGTCTATATATCTATCCCTTATCAATACATATATATCATTGTTGTTGTTGTTTAGTTGCTAAGTCGTGTCTGACTCTTTTGCAACCCCATGGACTATAGCCCACCAGCCTCCTCTGTCCATGGGATTTCCCAGGCAGGAATACTAGAGTGTGTTGCCATTTCCTTTTCCAATATATGTTGTATCTATACACAAATTTCCCCTTCTAAGGTTGGCAAATTATAGGTCAATATCTAGAATGAAACTCCTGAATTTTTAAGTGAAAATCAACACTTACTTTTATTCAGTAAGTGTTAAATAGCTAAAATCAAATTCTCCCCTGTTTTGATAGAAAAGAAATTAAAAGAACTGGAGTCCTACAAGTGAGGAAGAAAGGGAAGGGAGGGTCATGTGGACAGGATGAAGAAATGGGAGCCCAAGGACAGAGCAAATGGTGATCAGGGTCACCCATGACCCACTGATTTTAAGGAAATGGAAGTTAAGCCTAGGAACTTCCCCTACGGTCCAGTGTTTAAAGACTTCACCTTCCAGTGGAGGGGCACTGGTTCAATCCCAGGTCAGGGAACTAGGCTGCAGGGTGTTGCCAAAAATTAAATCCCCCCCAAAAAAAAATTGGGTCTAGAAGCATTTCTATTATACCCAATGTGTCTACCTCTTCTCATGAGATCCATGACAATTCCAATGCATCATTATTTTGTGCTGTGTTTGGCTTTTCTAACAAACTCTAATTTAAGTGGGCCCATTCCTAGAGGAATCACTGTTTACAGTACAGTTGTGTCTTATTCTTTTTCGCTGCCGTTTTTCTTTTTCAGCTGGAGGAAAATTGCTTTACAGTATTGTGTTGGTCTCTGCCATACATCAACATGAATCAGCCGCATATATACCTATGTCCCTTCCCTCCTGATACCTTATTCGATGTATCAGAAGTTTCCTCTGAAAATTTTCAATTCTTCAGCAAAAAAGATAAACTATATTCCAAGCAATACTCACTAAACAAAATTTTGACCACCTACCCTGAGCAAGGCACTAAAAGTTAACATATTAATTAAACAGTGCTGTCCATACCAAAAATATTTAAAAGTCTGTAAGATCATTATAAGGCATGCCAACTCTTCATCTTTCTTTCATCAGCACTGCTGACATGTTTCATCTCATTCCATTACTCAAATATCACTGAGAACCTGCTGATCACTGGTTCTTAAGCACAAGGACTCACCACCCAATGACAGACAAGTAAACATAATTACCACTGATAAGCACTAAGAGAGCAGTCTCCTCCAAAGGACAGTGACATGTGTGCATGTGTGTATATTCATATGTGCAAAATTTTGGTGAAATTAATCAGCACAGTCCTCTAGGCTACACGCTACACCTAATATTTCCCCTATTACTAAAATTTATCAGCACCCCTGCAGTCTGATGATAAAGATCCTGTACATAGCTGAAACTCACAACAATCAAAATTCAAAAAGGCCTCAAATGCTCAGCAAACACTAACTTAAGATCAAAGTACAATTCTGAGTTGTTGCTCATGTGTAATAAGCCACAGTCACAATGATATCAACTTTCTAGGGTAGAAAAGCTACACATCTAAGAAGCTTCCCAGCCACACATCAGTCAACTACAGACTGATGGAAAACTAAAGACCATTGGAAAGCAAGGGGTTCCAGTCCCAGCTGAACCACTCAATGCCCCTGGGCTGAAATCTTAGCCTCTCTGCAACTCCATATTCTCATCTATTGAATGAAAATGCTCAATTAGCTTCTAAAGTTCTTTCCACCTATTATATTATATTACATTTTCCTATCACAGTCATTCTATATAACTATTATAGAATATATATTAAAAACAGCCTAGATTGTTCATGACTCTGGTTATTCATACTGGACAAACTATTCAACAGTTCAAATGTTTCTCAAGATCTACTCACTCTAAGTGATGCACTCTGCTCTCTCAGTGTGTTGGGTCTGGGTTCAGAAGGCACTTCTCCCAGAGTATCCCCCTCAGAGAAGGGGAAGACCCTCACAGCTTTCTCCCTGAAATTCACTGTGCTTTCAACATAGCTGGAGAAGGCAATGGCAACCCAACTCCAGTACTCTTGCCGGGAAGGTCCCATGGTTGGAGGAGCCTGGTAGGCTGCAGTCCACGGGATCGCTAGGAGTCGGACACGACCTCACTTTCACTTTTCACTTTCATGCACAGGAGAAGGAAACGTCAACCCATTCCACTATTCTTGCCTGGAGAATCCCAGGGACAGGAGAGCCGGGTGGGCTGCCGTCTATGGGGTCGCACAGAGTCGGACATGACTGAAGCGACTTAGCAGCAGCAGCAGCAGAGAACAAACCAACAGTTCAGAGAGAAGCTTTATAAGACAGGAAAACTTGACATCACTACTATTTATGTACCTACATAAAGTCTGACATTTGTTGAGATCACAAAGAAAGGAGAGAATCCCAACATCAACTCTCACTCCTGTCTTTTGGTGCATTATCCAGGATTTTAGGGACGTCCAGATACAAAACACTGGGAATATGTGGAACTCTTCTCCACCTACTAACTTACTTATTAATCTGGGGCAAGTAGCAGGGCTACCCGAGGCTCCAGCTGCTGCTTCTGTAAAATGGGTTAATGCTGGCACTTTGCCTTAAAGCCAAGAGAAACATGTAAGCAGGTCAAGAAGCAACAGTTAGAATCGGACATGGAACAACAGACTGGTTCCAAATTGGGAAAGGAGTGTGTCAAGGCTGTATATTGTCATCCTGCTTATTTAACTTCCATGCAGAGTACATCGTGAGAAATACTGGGCTGGATGAATCACAAACTAGAATTGAGATTGCTGGGAGAAATATCAACAACCTCAGATATGCAGGTGATATCGCTTTAATGGCAGAAAATGAAGAGGAATTAAATAGCCTCTTAATGAGGGTGAAAGAGGAGAGTGAAAAAGCTGGCTTGAAACTCAACATTCAAAAAACTAAGATCATGGTATCTGGTCCCATCACTTCATGGCAAACAGAAGGAGCAAAAGTGGAAGCAGTGACAGATTTTATCTTAAAAAATCACTGCAGACAGTGACTGCAGCCATAAAATTAAAAGATGCTCCTTGGAAGGAAAGTTATGTGACAAACCTAGACAGCATATTAAAAAGCAGAGACATCACTTTGCTGACAAAGGTCCATATATTCAAAGCTATGGTTTCTCCAGCAGTCATGTGCAGATCTGAGAGTTGAACCATAAAGAAGGCTGAGCTTTGAAGAATTGAGGCTTTCAAATTGTGGAGCTGGAGAAGACTCTTGAGAGTCCCTTGGACTGAGCAGAGGGCAAACCAGTCAATCCTAAAGAAAAACAACCTTGAATATTCATTGGAAGGACTGATGCTGAAGCTGAAGCTCTAATACTCTGGGCCACCTGATGTGAAGAGCTGACTCACTGGAAAAGACTTTGATGATGGCAAAGACTGAGGGCAAAAAGAGAAGGAGGTGGCAGAGGACGAGATGGTTGGATGGCATCACTGACTCAACGAACATGAATGTGAGCAAACTCTGGACGATAATGAAGGGCATGGAAGCCTGGAGTGCTACAGTCCATGGGGTTGCGAACAGTAGAACACAATTTAACCACCGAACAACAACAACGAAGACAAGACTAAATGTATCAGAAAACCTTCAGCACCGAGGTCTGTAATCCTGTGAGTTCCCTTTCTGAAGCAAGTCAATTAATTAAACACTCCCACTTTGAGTCTCAGATTAATGAAAACAAAAGAAGACTTCTTCAGGAATGCACTGGCAAGATTAAAATTCACTCCCATAGAAACATTCTCAAACAGTGTAAATTAACCCCTTTATTCACTGGCAGGTATTAAAGGCAAGACAACTATGCAGAGAGTATACATGTGACTTTGGTAGAAAACAGATTGGTGACTGATCCCCTATACATAAAAGACTAACCCTCCTCACATGTCATAAAGCAAGAGAGGCCCTGAAAAGGAAAATAATTACTCTAACATCTGGCAATGATCACATTACCTCTCTAAACTCTTGGAATTAAAACTAAAACTCTGAAACTTGTCTGCGAGGCCAGGATGATGTAGCCCCCACCTATTTCTCTTTGGGGCCTCATTTTGTACCATTTCCATTTCAGTACTAGTAAGCTCCAAGCAAGCTACTTCTTTTCATTCCTGCCTCAGGCCCTTCATACATTACCCTCCTTGGCCTAATTAATACCCATTTACCCTTCAGGACTCAGCTCCAGTCACACTTTCTCAGGAAATTCTTCTGATCCCTCCTCCATCTGTATCCCCACCTCCACCCTCACCCCACTTCACACACACACACACAGACACACACAGACACACACACACACACACACACCACTCCATCCTACAGGCCAGGTCCTATTCTTATGTGCTTCCAAAGAATCACAGGTCTTTCCTTGAGAGAGTTTACAGACTGTCCGATATCTGAATATTCATTAATAGCCTCCCTAAGGCCCACCAGACAATAAACTCCATGAGAACAAGGGTTGGGTTAAAATCTGCTCAGTAATGTATCCCTAGCACCTGGCACAGAAGACTGAGTAAATGAATGAAATGTTGACGTGATTGGTTCATCTGCAAAACTGTTGTCTTCTTCCATTTAATCCTTCTAAACCAGGTTAAATCTGGGAAAAGATATCAGGTAGCACATTGTATTGGCTTTGGGTACAAAACTGGACTAGACAGAAAAAAACTGACAAAAATAACCTAAGAAGGAAAGGATAGGGAAGAAGATCGAGAATGGGAGGCCATCCACCTCTCTAGTGCAGGGAGAACTAGGGGACACCCATTTCTCCCCGCCACCACAGTCTACCCTACACCTGTATCTTTATTACTAGGGCTTCCCAAGTGGTGAAAGTGGTAAAGAACCCACCTGCCAATGCAGGAGATGCCAGAGATGCAGGTTCAATCCCTGGGTCTGGAAGATCCGCTGGAGGAGGGCATAGCAACCCACTCCATGTTCTTGCCTGGAGAATCCCATGGACAGAGAAGCCTGGTGGGCTACAGTCCATAGGGTCACACAGAGTCTGGCTTGCTCTACATGTGACCTGCTCCAGAAGTGGCCCCCAGTCTAAAAAGACTCACCCCAACTATACATCATCCCAACTCCTTTTTTTTGGCTTAGCAGCCCCTTCAGTGGTATCTGAGAGTTTTGCCAAGCTAAAATCATCCTAAAACTTTACTTTTGAGTTTTCTAGAGCTGTAGGCAATCTGCTATAGAGTATATAGAATGAAGTACATTTGACACTGAAGTGTCTGGCAAAACAGAAAAGGCACTATTTTACAATCCCACTATTCACAGCTCCTTAGAAGAGACCTTTTTAACCCTTTTTCTTTGCATCTCACTTAGATAAAAATAAAATGCTTTTAGCATTTCAGATTAATTCAGCTACAGATGATCAACAATTTGATTATGAGGACTAAAGATAAGTGCTATATCAATTTCACACTCTCTTAAAAGAAAAAGAAATGTGTAGAATCAGAAATCAGTTATACAAGGATTCCCAATTCAGAAATCTCAATCAGGAATATAAATGAGAATCACAAGTAAGGCATATTATTTCTTTTAAAGCCTGCCACAAACCCATGCCCTTTAGCAATATTTATGAGAGTCTCCAACTCACTTGGAAGTCTGTTTAGCCTTATACTGCACCAAAGGCTAATAAAACATGATATCTGGTTTCTATGACCATAGCATATTAGACTCATCAGACAGACCATAGGCAGGAGGCAGCTATTGGTGGCTGCTGGTACATTGATAGAAATGTCAAAAGCTAATAACTCAAACTGTAAAGAATCTGCCCACAATGCGGGCACCTGGGTTCTATCCCTGGGCCAGAAAGATCCCTGGAGAAGGGCATAGCAACCCACTCCAGGATGCCTGAAGAATCCCACGGACAGAGGAGCCTGGTGAGCTACAGTCCATGGCGTCGAAAAGAGTCAGACACAACTGAGCGACTAACGTACATAATCCAACAGTAAGTAACACCTAGAAAGTACTCAGGTGAGTTATTCATCAACAAACACTAACTAGATTAAAAACACTAAAAGATACAAGATGTCTACGAAATAAAAGATGTTTAGCAAATCTGATACTTAAGCAGAGATCTCTTTATTCCTTGTGCTGTGCTGTGATCAGTCGCTTGCTCAGGTGCTCAATTGCGTCCCATTCTTTGCAACCTGTGGACTGTAGCCCACCAGGGTCCCCTGCCCATGGAATTTTCCAGGCAAGAATACTGGAGCAGGTTGCCATCTCCTACTCCAGGGGATCTTCCAACCCAGGGAGCGAACCCAGATCTCCCACATTGCAGGCAGATTCTTTACTGCCTCAGCCATCTTTAGGAGCTCCTAAAACTATACCTGAATCACAATGAAACTGTACAACCAATATACTCATAGTAATAAAGTCTCACAGAAAAAATAAGTAAATCATAATCAGTAAATTCTTTACGAAGGCAACAATGTAGATTCATTTTAGAAAGGTTCCCATAAATTACAAAACTACTTTGATATTTCAAGATGTAATTTTCCATCTTTTTGTAGAAGCTGCCCTACTGAAATCCCACATTTCCAGACAAGACTAGATAAGAGTATATGCATTGTAAGAGTATATGTAGCAAGGAGAGTAAATTTGAAATATACCATCTCTTCTGGTTCTCAAAAGAAAATTAAATTTTATAAAAGAAGAACATGTCCAAACTAGCAAATTCTTCAGTTCATCAATAGGATATGAAGATCTTTAACACCAAAATATTAAGTTAATAAATGAAATACTTCATTCAAAGACTATAGCTTGTCAAACTATTTTCCATAAAGGAAATTCACTGATGATCACAAATAATTGTGATGCTTTACCAGATGTTTCCAAGTTTGTCAAAGGCTGGGATTATTACATGCTTTAATAAATAAAATATTTTTGATGGTTCTCATTCAAGAGCTGATTCTTTGGTGGTCCTGGAAGTATTGAGTCGATTAACAAAACCAACTTTTTTAATGTAAATTGAAACTAAAGCTTAAAAATTTTTTAAAGAAACAGTGAACTCCACACTTAAGCCCACTTCAAATCAGTGAGCCAGAAAGGAACTTGAGATCAGCTGTCCCACCCAACTCCCCAGATTTTTAAAACAAGCAAATAGCTAGATACCCAGGGCAGGCATTGTCTATTTTCTGCTTAAAGATCACAAAAGACAATGACTCCTCTTTTACTTTCATTACAGACTCCCCTTTTTATTTCCCTTTCCCATCCCCCAAATAAAGCAACAAAAAGGTAGCTTCTCCTTCTGATTTACATACATGCCCTACTTTAAGGTGTCACTTTTTCCCAATCATCCAAACCATGAATCTTGAACTTAACCTTCAATTGCCCTGACCCCTCAAATGCCTCAAACACAGTCAATCCATCCCCTCTAGCCTCTCTCCCACCTAGCCTTTGTTCCCATTGCTGTAACCATAATCCAGTCTTGCCACACCTCCCAGTCCAGTACTTGTCCTGAGCAGAGCTCTGCTCAGTCTCCCTGGGTCATTCATAAACCAGCAGAGCTGAGATCCAAACAGCTTTCCATAAGCCAGTCCCCAACCATGCGTCCAGCCTCACCCATGACCTCTCTGCACTTCAAGAATTTTGCCTCACCTAACAAAATCTTGATATTCCCCAACACTGAAATCTTTCTTTCTTCCCTTCTGCTCTCATTCATTCAGCTAAAATTTCTTGTACACCCTCTAAGCCGGGCTCCGTGCTAGATATATGCATACAGTGGTGAGCAAAAATAGGCGGTACTTGTCCTCACAGAGATTATAAAATATACTCTTCACTCCCTTCAAAAGCTAGTTCAAATGTCACTCTATGAAGTCTTTATCACTCTGGGAAGTAATATCTCTTCCTTTCTTGAATTTTTAATATATTCATTTACAACTTTTGTCATTTCTTGCCTGTATTTGTTTACACTTCCTTCTTTCTGTATTTGTGTATTCCCAAAGCATTAGCATACTGCTCTGTACCAAAATCTATCCCATCTAAATATTTCATGTTTGTTTTGGGGGGAGTGGGTGTTTTGTTTTTTTTTTTTTTGGCCCCGCCATGCAGCATGAGGGATCCTAGTTCCTCTGCCAGGGATCAAACCCGTGCCTCTGCAGTGGAAGGACGAAGTATCAACCACAGGACTGCACTGTTTCCTCTATTTCCAACCACCTACAACTTTTAAATTATGCTTTTTTCACTACCCATAACAACATGTCAAGAGTCTTTTTTCCTTTCTCTCTCTTTCCTTTTAAAGCACAAAGATGCACTAAGCTGTGGCTAAGTGTAAGTCATTTACTTTCGGCTTTGGAATGTGTTTATGAACTTACAAATGAGAACATCTGATGTCTTAGGGATCTACTTCAAACACAATAATGAAGCCACCCTGTGGTGACTTGGCCAACAAAGAACTTGGACAGCACACAGCTCCTCACAGGACTCTCCTCCAACCCATTTGAATCCTTTCTCAGGCTTCCTGATTAAGACTAGCCCTGTCAATTTTAAATGAGTCCTCAGCACCTCAGTTAAATTTTGCATTTTCACCAAGCTTGTCTCGAGCAAACGGAAAGAACTGAGTAACAATTTGTCCTTATGAAGAACAGAAATCGACAACCCCAGTGTGGATGCCAAAGAGGTCAAAACAGCAAGTATTTAATAAATCAGTATCCTGAAAATAAAAGTTGACTCTAGTGGGTCACAGAATTAAGAACTGACTGGTGAATGCATAAGTGAAGTGAGTGAAGTCGCTCAGTCGTGCCCGACTCTTCGCAACCCCATGGACTTGTAGCCTACCAGGCTCCTCCGTCCATGGGATTTTCAAGGCAAGAGTACTGGAGTGGGTTGCCATTTCCTTCTCCAGGGGATCTTCCCAACCCAGGGATCAAACCTGGGTCTCCTGAGTTGTAGGCAGACAGTTTTACTGTCTGAGCCACCAGGGAAGTGGTGAAGGTATACAGATATCTATCTCCTCATGATGCACGCAGCGTAATAATCCTGGTTATATACACAGGTACACATACATAAGCACACGCCTAAAACTCTTGTGTTCAAAACAGAATGGAATAAGTGGCCCTGAATGAAACTGTTATTTCTGCAAGATTAGGATGAGAGAAAGGAGAAAAGGGGAAGAAAGTAGAAACCTATACTACCTTTTAAAAGCTAAAGAGTTTTCTGAGTTTTCAGGAGAATTCTATGCACAAATCATTACATCTTAAGTGACACCAGTTAAGCAGCAAGAACATTTCACAGTCTGCCTGCAAAGAATTTTCATAAGCTTATAAAAACTGGGCTTCTTTTGTTTTCACCTCTCCTATTAACATACAATGATAATTAACTCAATTTATTTTCTCTCTCTCTTTTAGGCAGGGCAGTCCACTGAAAGGAGAAAAAGCTAATTCATATCCACAAAAGTGGAGTTGCGGGAAAACATTTTAATTACTACCAGACATACCCAGATACAGCCTGGACAGAAATTTGTGTACACAATGTCAGCAGCCCATTCCTTGCCAAAGCCATCACCACTCAAGTTAGAAGGGTCACATGAGCCAGGGAGGGGCAAAGCTGTTCTCCACCCTCTTTACCAGCCTCAGGCTCAGGACAAATGGGAACTTGCTGGAAGCATGACTGAGAGAATGACTTCAGGGTAAACTTACTAGCTCAATGACCTTCAGATCTACATAATCCTCTCTGAGTCTCAGTTTCCTCATCTATAAAGCAATATAGATAGGTGACAATAATAGCACCTAACTCCTAGGGTTGTTCCCAAGATTGAGTCAATGTATATAAAGAACACTGCTTGTCATAGGACTATAAGTATTAGCTTGTCATGGGACTATAAATATTAGCTGCTGCTATAATTTTATTTTTATTCTCCTGGTGAAATGTGTCTCTGAATTCAACTCTATCTCCTGTTCTGTCTATATCACAGAGATCTGAGGTACCAAATGATGGCCCTACAGCTCTAGGCCCAGGGGCTTCCCTGGTGGCTGAGAAGGTAAAGAACCTGGCTCAGTGCAGGAGACTCAGGTTTGATCCTTGGGTCAGGAAGATCCCCTGGAGAAGGGAACGGCTACCCACTCTAGTACTCTTGCTTGGAGAATTTCATGGACAGAGGAGTCTGATGGGCCACAGAGTCAGACACAACTGAGCAACCTTCACTTTCAAGGCTCTATATAAGATCACATTTCTGCGCATATCTGTGTATGTTCATAAGCTTAGGTGGCATTCAGCTTTCCGTGACACTGGCCTACTTGTTACACATTAAATTCAAAATAAAAACTGAAAAAACAAAAGAGTTTCTTCCTACCTCAATCTAACCTAAATCTTCTATTCCTACAATATTTCTGGGCAAGGGAAGTTTCTCTGTCTTTCTCTCAAAGATGTCCTAGTCTCACATTTCAACTCAAGCCTATGCTACAAGCTACATGTAAGAAATCATTCTTTTATAAATTATTTATCCCAAAATTCCCAGTTGCATTAATATCAGGCTACTTTAATAAAGTTTAAATGAAAATTGGACATTTTAAATTATTTAAATCTTCAAGTTAAGTTAATTAGTCCTCATTAGAGGCTGCTCATTCTTCCATGCTAAACCATTTGGTGAAATTCTTTGAATCATTTCAGAAACTGCTTAATATGCAGTCCCCAGAGTATGTCCATGAAGAGTTCTCTCCTGCATTTTCAGTACCTTTGCAAACACGAAAACAGAAGAAATGAAAATGGACAAGACTTCTACAATCTCCTTTCTATGCATAGACATTCAACTCTATACCCATCACTGTTAGGAGGGGCCCACACAGTTATAACAATTAACATATTTGATTTTGTTAACTTTCGAGCCAAAAGGAATTTGAGCCAAGTTATAAAAAGTAAGCCCCTATTTGGATTACATAGCCCAATTCCAAAACCAAAGAACTAGCCTTTCTGGAAAGTTGTGCATTATTTATAGCTTAATCAAATACAGACAAATCTTTAAAAGGTTCCCTTTTTGGGGGGGACTACATTTTCCCCACAAGTGTGGTAGTTTATACTCTGATTTTAATTCTGATCTGTGAAATCATAACTCAAGGATAAATATATGCTTTATTGTCAACCATATTTTACTAAAATTGCTCATGCCTTTATACTAATGTGGTAACTTCTGTTTAAAATTCAAAGAGAAAATTCATTTCTAATAGATAGTTGGGATCTCATAAGGCCACTTTGTTAACCCTTCTCCACTAGCTTCTCGGACAGTTGCCAGGTGGGGGTAGCGGATGCACCTGTGGGTCTGGGTTGCCAATCTATGCCTCCTGCCCTGACAGGTGTCAGGGCTGGTAGCTACCAAACCAGGATTAAGAAACTTCAGGGCCTTTACTGCCTTCCCAGATCCAACTCAGAGGTGTGGGGTATCTCTACAGCAGGCACCCTACTCCAACAACCCCACAGGCAAAGTCAGCTTGAAGCAAAGTCAGCTTGAAAACAGTTCTAAAATTTTGGCTGGGAGAAATTTTGCCCGTAGTTCCTTTAAGAGGAACAAAGCCTTACTATTTAAATATTTGTTGATTTATTTAATTCAAAAAAATAATAGTTGCATTTCCAGGATGATAATTTAGCCAAAAAGGCAGCATTTCACTTACACATTCTGAAAATAAGTACACAGATATAGGGCTGTATAAGGCTCTGTGTGATCACATATACTAATATTCTCCTTTCCTTGCAGGCATGCTAAGTCGGTTCAGTCATGTCTGACTCTTTGTGACCCTATGGACTATGGTCCACCGGGCTCCTCTGTCCATGGAATTCTCCAGGCAAGAATACTGGAGGGGGTTGCCATGCCCTCCTCCAGGGGATCTTCCCAACCCAAGGATCGAACCTGTGTCTCCTGAGGCTTCTGCACTGAAGGCAGATTCTTTACCACTGAGCCACCAGGCAAGCCTTCTCCTTTCCTTAGAGAATTACAATCTGATATAATAGGCGAGGTTTTCCTCACCATAAGCTATCTGTCATAGAAGAACCCTGATATTACTCATCCTTCAAAGGCCTCTGTGGTCTCTCTAATTCAATGTGTCCTAAAAGCAGTGCTGACAAGATGGATTCCACTGTGTCTGTTCCTCTCCCCTCTCTTCTCTCTCCTTCAGCATTGATCCACCTTTTTGGCTGCTTATTACTACCTCTTTCCCTTGGTTCCTCTTATCCTGGTCATGCCTATGAAATACAGCCCTTGATATTTTTCTCTGTTCTCCCAGAAATTACATCATTCTCACAGCTTTATCATCTTTTGGAGGAAAACCTCCAAATTTAAGGACTTCTAATTTATGTGATATCCAACCCTGATGTGCACATCCCATAAACTCCCTCCTTCCAACCTGACCAATACGGAAACGCCTGCTCTCCCCACAAAAGCCAGTTCTTCTGCCCTACTTCTTGTTTCAGTCAATGGTCTCAGCAGGTTTACTGTGACCCAGGCTGTCTAAAAGATGTCTTGGACCCCTCTTTTTCCTCAGCACCACACCAACCCACATACCTGATCTGTTGCCAAGTCACATGGATTCAGAGCTCTTCTTTCCACCACCATTGCCACCAGTTCTAATCAAGGCATTTATTTCTTCCCCCTGAACATTTCAGAATTTCTCTAACCAGGCTCTACTTCCTCTCTAATCTGTCCAAAATGATGCTATCATATTAGTTTTTTGAGAGAGGATATATGTACTCTAGGGTTTCCCAGATGGCTCAGTGGTAAAGGATCTGCCTGCAACGCAGAAGACACAGGAGACTTGGGTTCAGTCCCTGGGTCAGGAAGATCCCCTGGAGAAGGAAATGGCAACCCACTCCAATACTCTTGTCTGGAGAATCCCACGGACAGAGGAGTCTGGAGGGCTACAGTCCAAAGGGTTGCAAAGAGTCAAACACAACTGAGCGACTAAGCACAGAACACACATACGTACTCCAGAACTAGAGGGCTCAATTTCAAATTCCAGGTCTGCTACTTCTTACTTTTACCTAACCTCTCTGTTCCTTATTCTCATCATCTGCACACTAAGGATAATAACAGTTAACGGCCTAAAAACCAACGTGAAAATAAAATAAATAGTTGTGGAACACCGAGCACCTGGCGTGCATTTAAATCCTCTATGAAATGTGCCATTATTTGCAGTTAGCATAGGACCAGTCATACCCTGGACTGCCCCCAAATCCTCAAGAGAGTCCCATGGCATACTAAGGGAACCCTGGCACTCAAATCTGCCCAGCTGACCTTTCAGCTTCAGATTACACAGCCCCATTTGAACCTGTATACACACCAGGCAAACCAGAGGTCTCACTATTCCCTGAGGACATTCTAGAGCCTTCCTCCTCATCCTTGCTATTCCTGCTTCTGGGATCTCTCCTCTCCCATCTCTGTCCATTCTGCAAACCAGTCTTAACTCTTCCATGAAGGCTTTTCTGAACCCCTCAACCAAACGTGTTCTCCCAGCCATGAATTCCCCCCAGCACCGGGGGTGTATATGAATCTAGGGCAGTTATCTTTTCTCTCTCTCTCACTGAAGTCCTGTCTTTCTCCCTCCAGCTCTGGCACTCTGTGAAGGTAACATGTATCCATCTTCACTGTATTCACTATATCATCTAACCCTGTATAATGTTGAAGGTGACCAAAAAATGGAGTTGTGGGTGATCAGAACCATAGCTACTCCTGTGGCACAGTAGTTGGGCACCTCAAACAAAAAGATGTACACACTCTGCCCAGACTAAAGTCTTTATCAAAGTTTCAAATGACATCAAAATTTCAAAATATAAATTGGATGGTCTTTCCAGAAAGTCTTTCTTTACAGAAATACAGTAGAATCAGTATAAGAAGAATGTGATTTGAAGTCCTATCCTAAAATACTAACATTAAAATCATACAAAAATCTTTCCTCATATATAAATATCAGAATCAAACCACTGAGCACTGTGTTTAGTTGACTAAACATAATTTCCTGTTAGATCTAGATCTATCAACTAGCGATCCCAAAAGAAGCAACTGAGACCTTAATGCCTGGGGTTAATTCAGTGACATATTAACCTTCAGCACATCACTGAAGAATTGAACATAATAGCGTATACACTGTGCCTACCCTCAGACTCACGGGAGGTCCCCAAACTCTACATACAGAAAAAGAAAGCGACAACAATGCACGTTCCCAACAGAATGAATACTCCAGAAACACTGCTGGCAGTGACATCATCCAGGTACCTGAGGTCAGGGAGTAGGCAGTGCAGTACTCCATTCTGTCTAGGAGCAGAGCTGTAATCTGACACCAGGGATTTAGACCTCTTTGCTGCAGCAGCTCTGGGCATTCATGAGCAGCAGCAAAGGGCTCTTTCATTCCCACTTTTGCTTCAGCCATTCAAGGAGCATCCTGCTCCCAGCACCAGTAAGAGAAATGTCCTGAAGACATCAGTTTCATGAATCCCTCTGATGAAGTGACAATTAAAGACTGTTTTCCCTCAAAGAAAAGATATGCTCTGGATGGTCGAGAATACTCTCACTCTTCGAACGCCTGGTGGTACTCACAAATCCTTAGGCAGAACTCCCCAAATCCCCCTTAACAGCACAAGTCCTAAGACACTTTCTATAATGAATACAGTTCACTTAACTATGTTCATGTAATTGGACTTTTGGTTAAGGCAACAAGAAAGTAAAATTAAATTTTCCTGTTAGAATATACTGACTATCCTGAAACACCAGCTCTTTTAATAAAAGGACATAATCAAGCCAACTCAGCCTTCTTATTCCTTACTATTATGTTGCTTCTCTCTCTTTGAATTAAATGTTTACTATACTATAATCTTTTTCATGTAGATCAACAGTCTTTCACACAAAACAATTCCCTAAATGCATCTTTCACTCTTAAATCCTAATCCCACAAAGCCAAAGTAACCAAAGAATGTAAATCAGTACTCCTATATCACTTCCTCAAAGGCAAAAATAATGCAGTGACGCTTGGGACAATCAAATAAAATAACGCAACAATTTACCACCCAGGTAAAATCTTACTCATAGATATGACTGGGACACAGCTAAGTGTGTCCCACTTTCCAAATATGAGCTGCACAAACAAAAACATCCTGAGATACAGCAGAAGCCTTGTGAACCGTAAAGCTGAAGCACCTGTAATACACACCCTGCCCTGTACTCTGTAGGTGCTCCAATAAATACCCTGTGACTGATTCACATGCGTATTACAGAATCGAGCAAGGACAGAGGGTGCCTCTCCCTGGCCCTGCTCTGGGGGGTGTTAAGAATCTACAGTTGCAGTTTACTGTGGTGGTAGGAAGAACTAATATAGACAGAGGACTAAAAGGAATGAGGTGATGACAGGTTCAAATTACCTTAACTTTCCCTGCACCTCTTCCCCAGCCTCTGAGCCTAAGAAATTGGATTTGTTACTTGCACCACTGGGGAAGGAGAATAAAACTGTCATAAAGGTGCATAGCATTTCCTTACCCAAGAGCCAACAAGTTAAATAGCTGAGATTAAAAAAACATATAGAAACTTACTTTTCATAGACCAGCTCCTCATCGATGGAGAAATAGTGGGTATTTACTGTGCTTTTTGGTCTATTCCTTAAAGTAGCAAAATATAACCGATCTGAAAGACAAGTTTAAAAGATGGGAGAAAACATGAGAAGTAGGGAAGCTGGTGGGGTAGCGGGGTGCTAATACACTAGGATCAAAATAACAACTGCTACCCGGTATTTAAAGACCCATTAACACGTGGAATTCTTGCAGAAACCTGATCTCTCCCGGAAAGCTAGAGATCCGAAAGCACACCAGTTAAGACAAGCGAGTCGAGGGCCCGACTGAGGGACTCAGTGGGGTGCAAAGCTCCCTGATCTCCCTGGTTTCAGGCCAGCGGGAGCAGGTAGAAGCTGAGGGTACCCGTTGAACTGGAGATGGAAGTTTGGTTCAGAAATCTCCAGACCTCTGCGGAAGGGGAAGAGAGAGGCGAGACTCTCCCCTACAGCTCCAGAGACTTCAAGAAGAGGAAGGGAGGAGAGACAGGGGGTGTGGTTGGAGGTGTCCCGAAAACCGAGATCCAGCAACAGTAGGATAAAGGCAACTGAAAGGATCCCCTGGAGCAGAATCCCCTCGAGCCGCTGCGTGCTGGAGCCCGGCAGAGGACGGTGCGGTCTCTTTACCGAGCTGGGAGGCCTTCCGAAAGTGCTGCAGAGGGAACGAGGGACGCAAGAAAGACAGAGAAGCCGGAAGCGGGGGGTCCTCGGGGGAAAGGATAGTACGGAAAAGGGATAAGAGCGCGCGCAGCGACTGCAGTACGTTGGGGGTCCAAGAAGAAGCCGGAGACAGTGGTTGGGACGCAGGGGCGAGAAGTGAAGAGCTGGGGTGTCAACAGAGGGTTGGAGGATGCCGGGCGACTGCTCCTCACCTTTCATGAACTCGCAAGCCCCGATTAGTTCCCCTGACTCCGCTGCCATCTTAAGCGAGATACGCACGGGAGAGGGCTGGGTCGTGGCCAGCTGAGGTTACCCGCCCCCGGGGGCTTCCCCAGTGCCCAGGAGCCGGGAAGCTTGCAGTCCGGAACACCGAGCCCGCCCGAGAGAGGCAGCAGGCGCCGAAGGCGGAGGCGGCTGGGGGGTCAGCGCGCCGGGCGCCCCGGGGACATTCCGTGGGGAACCCGAGCACGCTCCGAGCGGGGCGCACACGCCCCGGGCTGTGGCCACTCCGATTCGGACCCGGCTGCTGCCCCTGCTCCGCCGCCGCCGCGCCTGGGAAACGCAAACCAGCTCTCACGGCCGGGCAAAGTCTTCCCCCGGCTCCCAAAGTGATCATGGAGGAGGAGACGTCTGGCCCCGATCGCGCCCGTGGCTACTCGTGAGGCAGCGGGCAGGACTCTGGTGCCCGCCGGCTGGCAGCAGCTGCTCCGGCTCCTCCTTCGCCACCTCCTTTCAGCAGCAACTCTTCCTCCTCCTCCTCCCCTTGGGTCCGCCCCCAGGCCTTCCTCCCCGCCCTCCCTCAGCTCCCTCCACTTTCACGGCTCCGCGGCCATCCCTTAAAGGGACAGCCCAGCTCCTTTCTCCGCGCCCGCCCCGCGCCCCAGTTACCAGGCGCCCCGCAGGTCACTAAGAGCCAGTTGCTAAGGCTTTGTTACCGTCCACCAATTGCTGTACGGGATACGCGGCCCTGGGCCGAGGAGCCAGGAGGGGCCTCCAGACCAGAAACTTATGAATGAAACGGTGGAGTTGGGAGTGTCCCGGAGAGCGCTGCTGTAGCTTTTCAGGCAAGGATGAGCCCGCGCCCCTTCGTTTTCTGCATCCCACTGAGTCTTCTTCCCACTCCAGAGTTTTCGTCTGTCTCTCTCATTCTCTACTTCTCTCACCCCACTCACTCTTGTTCCAAACTCTTGCATGCGCGCGTGCACACGTACATTCTTATAGATATAGGATCTCGGCGCCCCACCTTACCTACAGCTAATCTTTCAACCACCGCCCATCCCACCACTGAGGGATCTCTATCTTTATAAGAAATAAAATCTGAAGGAAAAAAAAAAAAAAAAAGCCCTACCTCCTAGCTCAGAACACCTATTGGTTTCCTCTACACACACTGGATTCTGAATTAACTTGTGCTTTGTTCTCACGGGGTAAAACGTTCCCATCCGGTTCCCCACGTCCTCTCATTTGGGTCGCCGCTGTGGGCGCAAATCATCACAAATGCCAAACCTTAATACTGCTCTGGTCCCCGTGGTGGGCGGGGCGGAGGAACGCGACCAGCCTGGGGGCGGGGAGGGAACAGAGGTATGGGGAGACGGCCACATGTCCACGGGAAAAATAAACACAAAAGAATTTCTTGACGCAGGCTTAGCTGAAGCGCTGGGGGTGGTTCATCTCAAAGAAGCCCTTGACTTGATTCTGTAAGGCTTTTTGAACAGCTAGAACAACTTTAACGCAGGGTGTCCTACCAGCGTGCTTAATTAAAGGGCAGTCCCTGCGATATGAAAATGGCGCTACGGACCCATCGCCGGAAGAGCATGCGCTCTGAGTGGTTTCTCCAGAAACAGAAAAGGATTTGTGCCAGCCTTTGGTTTCGCAGTCGTTTGTTTACCTCTTGGAGGAAGGGGGCGCGCAAGAGAAGAGACGACTGACTGAAGGAGCGCTCTGAGGCCAACAAGTGAAACTCAATTTACTGGTCTTAGTTTTGCTGGCTATCCAACAGGCTGAACAGCCGCAGAAAAAGGATAAACCAATATTACTTGGATATTCAGAAAAGATATTCGGAACATCTCAGTAATTCTAATCAAACAAGCCCTTGCAAGATAGTTAAAAAGAAAAACCTACCCTAACATCCACATCTTCGAGACAATCATATAAATTTAAAACTGGGGGACTCAGTAAAGACGACTTCCTGTCATCCCCTAGTCTTGAGTAAAGACTATCTCGAAAGAGTTTTTAAAGCCGAAAAAGTCCTGAAAAGATGAATTCTAATGAGTGTTCCACTCTGCTGAGAGGCACTTCTCGTTTTACGGGCCCCTGGCATGGCTATGGAATTCTAAAGAACGAAGTATCTCTAAATGTACTGTTCACATTCAACAATTGTCTGCATTTTCCCTGGTATTTATTCCCACAAATCGAGTATCAACAATCATGTCGGCCAGTTCATATTATTTTGCTGAAGTTTGAGACTTAATATGTGAAAGTTATGGAAAAGCAAAATATGTGAATATCTCAATAAATTTACCCACTTTGTTTAAAAAGCTAAATTAATCCAGTGCTGGCAATCTGTTTCTAAACTGGATGATGTAAAATTCATGTAGATTAAATTCCTTAACAAAATTTCTAACAACTTTTCATACAAGTGTTGTATTAGAAAAATTGCATTAGAAAAAAGAAGCTCTGGTTGTCATTCAATGCATAAACTTTTCATTTTACTAAGTTAATAGTCTAATGGAAAGAACTCTAAATCTACACTTTCAGGTAAGTCAGATTTAATTAAACATTTCTTGCTATTTTCAAGAATGAATTTATGAAAACATTTTCTTTTATAACTCTTGCTTAGAAATTTTGGTCATGAGGAGTGAATTATGACTCAAACAAATAGAGGTTCTTAAAATTAAGAACTCAAAATGAAAATGTTTATTTTTTTCTTTAGTATATTTATAATGAGTATTCTAATGAAATTTTTCAAGCTGATAAGGCTTTATAATGTTTTTTTGAAACTGCATAAAGGAAAATAAGTGATTGTCCATACAATCAAATCTCTCTAAACCAAAATCTTCACAATCTAAATGGTATTTTAAAAATCCTACAAGAAAAATTGTGAACAAAATAGTATGCACACAGCACACATACATGTCAAGGTTCTAATGAGATCATAAAACACTTTATTCTCTCAATTATCATGAGGTCAAAGTTCCTAGTGGTTATTTCATAATAAAGGCACGATTTCACAGTCTATGGAGGAAGATAATGGGAAAAAACTTCTTTCCAATCACTCAATATAAATGTTAGGAACTGACTTTTATCTTAACAATAAGGAACAGTGTTTCACATATAAAGAAAGTACTAAGAGAATTCAGACATCACTGAGCTGGAGAGAGGGAAAGTAATGTTATAATTAGAAATTTAACTAAGTATAGAAGTGTCTCAAGTTTGAAAACTTGACTATTTATTCCAACTCTGCAAACAGCTTGAATACTGCCTCTGCCGCCCTGAGGGGCAGTCTGCAGCCTATGCTTATGCACCTGCAGAGCTAGAAAACTCACTGCTGGAGGCAGTTCCAAAATAGGTTATCACTCTCTGGTTCTAATTCTGTCCCTTAAGACTGTGCTGAAACCGTTTGTTATTAGTGTACATGAGAAGTCTTCAAAAATGCAAAGGCAGCTCCCTTAGGCCACTTCTTCCTCCTTACTATTTCCCATATAGAAATCTCCATTTTCTTCAACCTTTTTTTTAAATGACATGGATTGCAAGCCCCTTTGTTATCCAGTCACTCTCTTTTCCAACTTGCCTTGGACTGCAAGGAAATCCAGCCAGTCCATTCTAAAGGCAATCAGTCCTGGGTGTTCTTTGGAAGGACTGATGCTAAAGCTGAAACTCCAGTACTTTGGCCACCTAATGCAAAGAGTTGGCTCATTGGAAAAGACTCTGATGCTGGGAGGGATTGGGGGCAGGAGGAGAAGGGGAAGACAGAGGATGAGATGGCTGGATGGCATCACCGACTCCATGGACGTGAGTTTGAGTGAACTCCGGGAGTTGGTGATGGACAGGGCAGCCTGGTGTGCTGCAATTCATGGGGTCACAAAGAGTCAGACACAACTGAGCGACTGAACTGAACTGTATCCTTCATAATGTTTGTCCCAGGACCAAAAGCAGGCCAGTGGTGACCTGGTATGACTAGTTCTGAGATCAGAAAAAAAGGCACTGATGAAGATTCAGATGGGAATGAAAGCATTGAAAACCATACAAGAACTGTTTCATTATTTGGCTGCCAAAAAAAAAAAAATATTCTCTCATTAGAAGAGAGGGGAAAAAAGTTGCTCAGAATAGTCAAAGGCCTGACAGCTATGATATTTACATATTCAATTCTGTTAAAATTATCATTATTTCTGAGACTATAATTTTTTGCTCTTTTAGTTGCTTGTTCAGTCATGATGTTATCTACATAAATAAAAGCAAATATACAATATATATGTTGATTCTTTCTAAAAATTAATTTTCACTTTAACTGAATCAAGGGGCAGTAGAAACCTACACTGTTGAGTAATTTGAAATTCAAAGTAATTTTAATTGTTTCAATATTTTGATAGATTGCTTAGCTAATGTCAAAAACAATTTACAGCAGTTTTTAATAAAATACAGACACACAAAAAATTGTAGACCGCAGTATCTGGCTGCTCACAGATGCTAAGATCTTGGCCTGACCCAGTCTTATTCGGCATCACACTAATTCTATTTAAGAATTTCAAGCCAGAATCAAAGATAGTTAAAACCAGAAGGGGCCTGAAAGTTTAGCTAGGTCCAGTTTTCAAGTAGATTCTGTGGTATCTAAGGGAGCAGAGGCCCCACCTGGAGATGGAGGTGAAGAGAGAAGGATGAGCATATAGGATTTCTATGTAATATTTCATTTGTAAAAGATAATGTGTCAAACTATAGGAAAGAAAAAAAAAGAAACTGAGGTTCACCGTAAAAAATCAGTTTCCCAAGGTATATAGCTGATTGGTGGTAAAATCAAGAATTCATTATTTGCTCTATTAACCATCTTGTCTAAGTTTTCCCCTAACTTAGCTTATTGACATTGCTTAGTTCATAGATTCTGAAAATTTTGAAATGATAAAATATCAACCAATAATGTACATTATTAACTATTTTCTTCTAAATTTTAGAGAAAATAATTTAAACTCAGAATGAAAAACTAAAAGGTGCTTAATTATCTGCATTGCTGCTGTTGTCATGTGGCTTCTATAAAATTCTGAATTATTTTTCCACCCCTGTGATTTATCAATAGTATACCAGCATTCTATAGTTTAAGAAATACTGTTTCAGTGAACACTAAATAAAATAATTCAATAATTACCTCATCCTTGACTAATGCAGTCAGTAAAGTAGGATGTAGTTTTAGAAAGTAAAAGAAAGTTCCATGGGCAGGTCACTATACATAAGATGGCTCAATTTGTTGACCACTTTGCTACTTTTTCAAATAGTTTAAAATACAGTTTTTAAATTTACATTGTTTGGGACATCCCTGAAGGTCTAGTGGCTAAGAATCTGCCTGCCAATGCAAGGAACACAGGTTTGATCCCTGGTCTGGGAAGATCCAACATGCCACAGGGCAGTTAAGCCCGGGCACCACAGCTACTGAGCTCATCTGCTGCAGCTACTGAGGCCCACGCACCTAGAGTTGGTGCTCCGTAACAAGAGGGGCCACAGCAATGAGAAACCCAAACACCACAATGAAGAGCAGCCCTGTCTTGCCACAACTAGAGAAAGCAACAAAGACGCAGCACAGCCAAAAACCAACTAATTAACTTTTAAAATTTACATAGTTTATTCATCTACACTTATCTGTCATTCCTACTCTTTTTGAAGAAGAAATAAAGAAGTGAACTTTTTTCTCCAAAACTATATAAAACAATATTCCCCCCACCATTCTTCACCCTGATCACCACTGCTTCAACTTACCACCACCCCCTTTACCATCACCCTGATGAGAAATATCATTAGTGAGCTCACATGTTAATCTTGTTTCCAACGTTCACTCCCATATGTACATTTAATACTGTCGCTACTATACTTTATACATGTTTTTATCAGCAAAGCAATAAAAGTTGAGTTTATTGAAAACCAAGCAGAGCGATTTATATCTCGGGTCTCATATCAGTTGCCTATGAGGCAGGTACTATTATCATTCCCACTTTACAGATGAGAAAACTGCCACAAAACAGATGCTCAATGAATATTTGGAGAATAAATAATTGAGTATTTAAAATGTTGGAAGGTGTACTTATGTGAATCACTTGGATATGTAAATTGGTTCCTTTGTAGCCTAGATAGCAGAAAAAATACTGGGATTTATCATTGGAAGCTTGGGTTTCAGTCATCACTCTATCACCAAAGGTATGCATTATCTTAGACTTTCCTCTGATGTTAAATGAGGATTATAATAACTTCTAACTTACAAGAATAATTGTAGAATTCAATAAGACTACTATGTTATGATGCCATTGTATACAAACATTCATTACTGGTGTTAAAGCCTATATTAAATACTGAATTATTTCCAAAATCTGATGTTCACAAGCCTCCAATTATATCTTTTTGGATCTATGTATTGTTACTTAATTTATGCCTAGATTAAAAACACAAGCAAAATATACACTCACAGGGAAGCTGTTTTTATCAGCTGAAGACAGTTCCACAGGATACAAGTTAATGTTGTCCTTCATTTTGGATTGCCTGCAGCATGTACTGTCCCTAGAATGTGACTGGGGCCAACAATCCCATTCAAGCAATTTCCATGGATTCCTAAATTCCCCTGCTCTGGCTCACAGTCTTTCAGTCGTTCTGTCCCAGAAGCCTGAAGCACAAATGTTGTTCCCTGTGGTTCCCATGGTGACCCTTGGTGCTCCTTTAGAATCTCAGGTTTTGCCTACTCCTGTGTAGAAACTCCAGGAGAAAATAATAGTTCAACAGACTAAAGGGAGACTCTTGGTTTCCATTTTGCCAATCACAACATGCTATACAATTATTGAATGATTCCTGATGGTTGTTCTTGCTGCTGCTGTTCTTAACACCTACAATTGTATTGAAAGAAACACACTTAATATCTTCTGTGTACCAAGCCTTCCTACATGAAAATTCTATGTTATTCTTTAGATTATATCTAAAGTATAATTTGGACATGTTAGTGTAGAATAATAATGATATGAATAATCTACTGTGCACACAGACAAAAAATAATTTCTGCTTATCCTAAAATATATATAAAATATATAAAAATGTTTATATATATACAGCATATTTTATTAACACTTCTCTTCATAACCATGTTTTATTTCCCATAACATCAAGCATACATTTTCTTTCTATATTTATACATTCACTCATTCAACAAATAGATACTATTTGCCTGGCAGTGTACTAGGTGCTAGGATTATTAATACAGTCAAGGACAAGGTAGATTGTTTTCTTGAGAAATACACATTCTAGACAGTGATATAGATAAGCAAGTCAGCTCCATAAACAAGATACATGATAGGCTGGAGTAAGTGGAGCGTATTATTAGGAAGCTTTTGGGGACAGCATCAGTGCTGAGAAGTGAGGGAAGACTTCTCTGCAGAAACCTAGACTTGAGCCTGAGTAAGGAGGCACTAGTGGTAAAGAATCCGCCTGCCAATGCAGGAGACACAAGAAATGCAGGTTTGATCCCTGGGTCCAGAAGCTCCCCTGGAGTAGGAAATGGCAATCCACTCCAGTATTCTTGCCTGGAAATTTTCATGGACAGAAGAGCCTGGTGGGTTACAGTTCACAGGGTCAAAAAGAAGAGCCTGGTGGGCTACAATTCATAGAGTCAAAAAGACTGGGACATGACTGAACTACTGAGCACACACACACACTCCCCACCCCTACACAAGAGTTAGCCAGATGGAAGGAGCCAGCTTGTGGAGTGAAAAAAGGGCAAGGGAGGTGGGAAGGAAGAAGATGCAAAGAAAGAATCTCAGGCCAAGAAAATAGTCTATACATAGGCTGGGAAACTATGAGAAAGGCTGCTTTAGAGATCTGAAATAGTTTCATTTGGCTCCAGAATAGAGTGTGAAGAGGGAGAAGACGGAAAGGAAACTTGGTAAGAAAAGGTTAAAAATTTGGACATTATCCAGAGGCAAGCAGGCACCAAAATTTAAATATATTAAATAGGAAAAGTCTAGTCAGGTGGGGATTAAAAAATTGCTGGAAATAGTGTACAAAGAAGTTAAACATTCTAAATAGATTGGAGCTTACCCAGTAATCCCCAAAGAAGCAGAATTATAACAATATAGACTAAGGCTCACTTAATAGGGTTTTTCATTCTTTCCGTTTCTTCTCACTGTTAAAAAGACAGTCGAATTTGCCCAGTTTTTGCAGAATGTAATTAAGTGCACAAAAGGAAGAGTTATCTGAGATTCTTGAAATTTAATTTATATATATTCAGCAAAGGAAACCATAAACAAGATGAAAAGACAGCCCTCGGAAAACACTTGCAAATGAAGCAACTGACAAGAGATTAATCTTCAAAATATACACATACCTCACAAAGCTTAATATTTAAAAAAAATCCAATCAGAAAATGGGCAGAAGATTTAATACATATTTTTCCAAAGACATAAATGGCCAAGAGGTACATGAAAATTGCTCAACATCACTAATTACTAGAGAAATGAAAATTAAAACTACTGTGAGATATTACCTCATACCAGTCAAAATAACTATCATCAAAAAACCCACAAACAATAAATGGAGAGAGTATGGAGAGAAGGGAACTCTCCTACATTGTCAGTGGGAATGTAAATTAATATAGCCACTATGGAGAGCCTTTGAAAACTAAAAATAAAACCACCATATGATCCAGCAATCCTGCTCCTGGGCATATACCCAGAGAAAAATGTGATTCCAAAAGATACAAGTATGCCAATGTTCACTGCAGCACTATTTACAACAGCCAGCACATGGAAGCAGTCTAAGTGTCCATCGACATATACACGAATAAAGAAGATGTGGCACCTACTGATGACGGGATTTTACTCAGTTGTAAAATAGAACAAAATCATGCCATTTGCAGAGATGTGGATGGACCTAGAGATTGTAATACTGAGTGAAGTAATTTAGAACGTGAAAACAAATATTGTATATTAACACATATTTGTTGAATCAGGAAAAAATGGTACAGATGAACCTATTTGCAAAGCAGAAATAGAAACACAGACATAGAGAACCAACATGGAAACCAACAGGGGGAAGAGGGGTGGGATGAACGGTGAGACTGGGACTAATGTGTACATACTGCTAGGTATAAAACAGACAACTAATGAGAGCCTACTGTATAGCACAAGGAACTCTACTCAGTGCTCCGTGGTGACCTAACTGGGGAGGAAATCCAAAGCAGAGGGGACATATGCATATGTACAGCTGATTCACTTCACTGTACAATAGAAACACAATATTTTAGAGCACCTACACTCCCAAAATAAATTTGTAATAATCTGGATATTAATAAATGTGAATAAGGCAATGTATATTTCCTCTAAATTGTGGGTATTTTTACTAAAGGAGCCTAAGTGAAGTTGAAGTAAAGTGAAGTCGCTCAGTCGTGCCCAACTCCTGCAACCCCGTGGACTGTAGCCCACCAGACTCCTCCATCCATGGGATTCTCCAGGCAAGAATACTGGAGCGGGTTGCCATTTCCTCCTCCAGGGGATCTTCCAAACCCAGGTCTCCTGCATTAGAAGCAGACGCTTTAACCTCTGAGACACCAGGGAAGCCCAAAGGACCCTAAGCAAATGTAAAAAGTAAAATATACAAGAATTACACTTTATTAAAATACTCTAACTGAAAAAAGTAAGATGGAATGTGTGAGAAGTTGATTTCTAAAAAGTTTTTTTTTTTAATTTTAGGAAAAATAAGTTAATATGATAATTTGATTGGCTTCTTAGAAGACAAGTTGATGGTGCCTAACAATTTTTAAAAAAAAAAGCAGAGGGGCTATAGGGCAAGACATGTTGTTTTTGTTCAGTCACTAAGTTGTGTCTGACTGAGACCCCATGGACTGCGACATGCCAAGCATCCCTGTCCTTTGCTGTCTCCCAGAGTTTCTCCAATTCTTATCCATTGAGTTGGTGATGCTATGTAACCGTCCCATCCTCTGCGGCCCTCTTCTCTTTTTGCCTTCAGTGTTTTCCAGCATCAGGTCTTTTCCAGTGAGTCAGCTCTGTGGAAAATCAGGTGGCCAAAAGTGTTGGAGCTTCAGCTGAGGCATCAGTCTTTCCAATGAATATTCAGAATTGATTTCCTTTAGGATTGACTGGTTTGATCTCCTTGCAATCCAAGAGACTCTCAGGAGTCTTCTCCAGCACTACAATTTGAAATCTTCAACTCTTCACTGCCCCCAGAGGGACAGCCATGTCCTCTAAGAGAGGAAAGTATTCACCAATGTGCACACATAATTTTAATCTAAATGCTCTGTCTGTATTGTACATGGCACATTCCTTAGTTTTCTTGAGTGGTTTGCCTAGTCAAGCTTTCCTAAGGACTTTACCTCATCACTGCCATTTATAGCATTCCTCAGAAAGTGATTTTAGTACTTAGAACATCATTAAACTAAGTATTACCCACTTGCCTACTGGAAAGGAAAAAAAAAAAATCCAGACAAAAAGAACATTCAATTACTAAGCTGACTCAACTCTCCTAACGTTCTGGTCTAGAATTTTTTATTTCTATCCCTAAACCTTCTCCTCCTCCAGAGTTCTCCAGCTCTGTACGTATGACCACCATGCACCAGTTGCTCAAGGCAACTCCTAGCTAAGAACCATCCTAACTCATCCCCTGCATGTAATCATTCCTCAAGAATTGCTTGCTCTGCCTTATAACCTATCCTGAATCCTTCTACTTTTGTCTCCTCATCACCTCCCCCTGGACCTCTGCAATCCACAAGACTTGTGTTTTGATCTGTAGGTAGGACTCAAGGACTATGGTCCAAGGAATTCTTTCACCACTGTGTCCTTTAAAGGTGGGAGTACGGGGCGGGGGGGGGGAGGGGCGCAGTTACTTTGTTGTTTCTTCCCTTCATTATCCCACAAAGGTATCCTGGGAAAGATATATCTAAAAAAGCCCCTTACTTTTTGTTACTAAACACAGTTGGTCAATGATGAATGGGCTTAGAAGTTAGGTGATGAGAAGGCAAATTAAAAGCCTATTTGTCAGTTTGGGGGACACTAATATTTTCTTTGAGTGAAAAGTTTCTTATGTAATGAGATAGAGTTTACATAGAGTAGCTGCTGCTAAGTCACTTCAGAAGTGTCCGACTCTGCGCGACCCCATAGACAGCAGCCCACCAGGCTCCCTCATCCTTGGGATTCTCCAGGCAAGAACACTGGAGTGGGTTGCCATTTCCTTCTCCAATGCATGAAAGTGAAAAGTGAAAGTGAAGTCGCTCAGTCGTATCTGACTCTCAGCGACCCCATGGACTGCAGCCCACCAGGCTCCTCCATCCATGGGATTTTCCAGGCAAGAGTACTGGAGTGAGGTGCCATTGCCTTCTCCACATAGAGTAGAGGCTAAAATAATATTTTTAGAATTCTGAGATATACAGTGATGAGATTGAATCATAAGATATTTTTGGATAATAATATTGGTTCTGAAGTGACCATACAAGAAATTCAAAATATGGAAAGCAATTTCTGAACACAATAGAGGACTGTTCTATAAATGATATTAGGACAATTGGTTAGAAATATATGGGGAAATATTTAAATGTCTCACCCACATTAGAATGGATTTCACATGTGTAAAACAGTTAAATATTTTAAAAATCAAATAATTGAAAACAATACTAATCATTTACCCAATCACTTTAGCAGGTAAAAACTTAGGCCTAATAGAAGAAATTGCAGAGGAAAATATCAACAGGTTTGACCGTAAAAACTTAATCACAATGAAAAGATAAGCATCAAATCAGAGAAAACATTTTCAGAAAAGATGAAAATAAAGAGTTATGTTTTATGTAGAAAACATATACAAACCAATATAAGAAATCACAACAATCACAGTTGAAGCAATGTACCTTTCCTGTCTTTAATACAATAAATTTAAAAATATGGAAAGGTTAAACGTATAAGATTATAACTCATCAAATGAATTAACTATTATGAAAAAGTCAAAGTGATGATTGGGAAGGTTATGTACATACATATATATAGCAGATAATTGGTTATTTTATTGATTAAACTCATTATTATTTCTGAACACCCGTTATGTTCCAGACTATATGGCAAGCCTTTCACATACATTATCATTTAACCACAATATTAGTCATACAGAATCATTTTCAGATGGTGACGCTGAGGCTCAGATCTGTTCAAATGTGTCCAAAATTGAATAGTCAATGCACCTGCAACTAGAATCCAGGTGTGACTGTCCCCAAAGGACATCCCTTGAACCGTTATAGTATGACATTCTGTATCAAGTCCTACATTTTATGGTGTTACTAAAATTGTTATATTATAATACTACTCCTAAGAAACAAAAATTAAGACACTCAAAAGGTAAATAAAAGGGTATACATCACAACGATGGCACTGGAATTGACGATTACAGGTTATTTGTATATTATATGCTGCTGCTGCTGCTAAGTCACGTCAGTCGTGTTCGACTCTGCGCAACCCCATAGATGAAAGCCCACCAGGCTCCTCTGTCCCTGGGATTCTCCAGGCAAGAATATATAATGTTTTATTATTGTCTTATGACTTTTAAAAAGTATTATAAAGAACAATGCTTTGGTTTTAGAAAAATATATTATACAATTTATATCAGGCCCTACTCTAAAACTTGACAAAATAACACACTAAAAAAATATATGTGCCCATTTCATTTGTGAACTTCCTTGTGATTTCAAATATAACTGTAAAAATAAAATCATGCATTTCATTTGAAGAGTAATTAATTTTGACCAAGCTATGGAAATAGTTGCTCTGTTAGGGCTGTGAGTTATGAGACATAATTTTTTTTACATTTTTTAATGTTATTTATAAGATT
This sequence comes from Ovis aries, assembly GCF_016772045.2. Classification (NCBI taxonomy): domain Eukaryota; kingdom Metazoa; phylum Chordata; class Mammalia; order Artiodactyla; family Bovidae; genus Ovis; species Ovis aries. Next base: position 77,668,313 of record NC_056054.1, on the reverse strand, counting down.
ATTTTAAGAATAAATAAACAGAATTTAAACTAACATGCAAAAAATGTTTTTAATACGCAGCCACGAATGAAGGTTCATATCCTTCATTCTATGATGTTGTCATTTAAAATTTCAGCAACAGTATATTGTATGTGAGAGTTAGACCATAAAAAAGAATTGATGCTTTTGAACTGTGGTGTTGGAGAAGGCTCTTGAGAGTCCCTTGGACAGTAAGAAGATCAAAGCAGTCAATCCTAAAGGAAATCAGTCCTGAATATTCATTGGAACAACTGATGCTGAAGCTGAAGCTCCAATACTTTGGCTACATGATGCAAAGAGCTGACTCATTGGAAAAGACCCTGATGCTAAGAAAGATTGCAGGCAGGAGGAGAAGGGGACAACAGAAGATGAGATGGCATCACCCACTTGATAGATAGGAGTTTGAGCAAGCTCTGGGGGTTGGTGATGGACAGGGAAGCTTGGCGTGCTGTAGTTCATGGGGTCGCAAAGAGTTGGACACGATTGAGCGAGTGAACTGAACATTGCACCAGATGCTGAGTTCCAGTTGCAAGGGAGAAACATCACATGTCACCAAGCAATTCTCTTCCCTTCAAATGCCTGAAACCTGCCTTATTTGAACAAGCTCGTTTCCTCTACTTTATGTTGAACTTTCCTGCTCTCTTCATAGACTTCTCTTTTCTTTTGACAAACCGACTTTGGGAGGGCCTTCTTTACTAATTCATCAGATATACCCAAGCAGGTATGAATCTGGATTGTAGATGAACATGGTTGAGGCACACACTGGGACCCCTGCTACTCAGTAATTTGGGAAAGAGACAATGTGGGTAAATGGCAGTGGGCATAAAGACAGGGCTAGATTCAAGGCATATTTAGCAAGTATAATGTAAAACAGATGTACCCAGAAGTTGAGGAGGGAAAGAGGAGCCAGGAATAACTTCCAGGACTGTTACTCTGACTGACTGGATAGGATGTTCACAGGGAATAAAATGAGTTCTGTTTGTGTCATCTAGGATTTGAAGTATTTGCGGGGAAGTGAGATGGAAATACATATTAAGCACTTGAATATATAGATCTGAAGTTCAGGAGAGGTGGATAGGCTTGACTGACAGGTGTAAGAATCACTAGAGAATCGGCATAGCCTAAATTGCAGGATAAGCATGGTGAAGGGAAAGAGTACGGCCTCTAGAGACACTCTCTGAGTCCAATCCTGGCCTTCTTCCCAGAGGTGGGACCCTAGGCAGATTATTAACCTCTCTGTGCCTCAGTTTCCTAGTCCATCAAATGGGAATAATGAGTACCTACTTCATAACACCATTAAGATAAAACCATCTTGTTTCCTTAGAAAAGTACATAACACACAGTAAACATTCATACACATAGTTTTTCAAGCAAAAGTTCTCTCTAAGAAAGAGTATATGAAATCACCCATGCGTGCATGCTGTCACTTAAGCCATGTTGGACTCTTTGCGACCCTATGAACTGTAGCCTTCCAGGTTCTTCTTTCCATGGGATTCTCCAGGAGGGGACTGCTAAAAATAAAATTAATTAATTAATTTAAAAGGGTACATTTCCTGCATTTTAAAGGCATTAGCACTCTATGAGCTTTGCCAGGTATACGAATGAGAGTAAAGCCTAATTCCATGCGCGGTGAATTAACTTTGTATCTGTGGCATCTAATCATGTAAAGTCTAGGAAACTATAAATTAGACAGTAAAACTCAGTGCCCTTAAGTGATTTTCCTTTTGGAACACTTTATGAACATTAATTATTCAACCTAGAATCTGTGAAGTAGACACTATTTTATGATCAGAGTGGTTTCACTCCTCTTGAGAGCCTGTGACTTTTTTCTAAGGCAGCAAACTCAAAACTTTTCAAATGCGAGTGAGGCTTCTTTATAACCAGAAAAGGATACCAGGCACTTTAAAATGCAAGAAATATACCTTTTTTAAATTAATTAATTAATTTTCATTTTTGGTTGAACTGGGTCCGGGTTGCTACGTGCTTTCTAGTGAGGGATTTCTTTAGTTTGGGTGAGCAGGGGCTACTGTTTGTTGTGGTACACGGGCCTCATTGCAGTGGCTTCTCGTTGCAGACCACAGGCTCTAGGCACACAGACTTCAGTAGTTGCGGAGAATGGGCTTATTCTTGCCTGGAAAATTCCACGGACAGAGGAGCCTGGCGGGCTACTTCTGTCCCTGGGGTCACAAGACTTGGACACGCCTTAGCGAATAAATCCCCACTATGTGAGATCTTCCCAAACCAGGGATTGAACTCATGTCTCTTATATTGGCAGACAGATTCCTACCCACTGTACCGCCAGGGAAGTCCAGGAAATGCACCTTTTAAAAATACTTTTTGGTAGTTCTCTACTATTTCTACTCACAATATTCTAACACCAAATAAATGGTTGTTTGTTTTTTTCCCCACATCAAACAATTCTCCAATTCTCTGTGGATATTAACTAGATGTTCTGTAGTTCAATTCAGTTCTGACACTATCTACCTAGAGGTAGAACAGACCACACGGCTGTGTCCCGCAAGGCTGCCCCTATATCAGATGCCAGTCAGAGGTCCCAGGTTGCCACCTGTAATTCTAATCAACCAGCTATAAACAGGGTTTTCCATGACTCCCTCCTAGGTTCAATAATTTGCTAGAATAGCTCACAAGAGTAAGGAAAACATTTTACTTAGTATTGCCAGTTAATTACAAGGGATACAGTCAGGAAGGGCCAAATGGAAGAGATGCGTAAGGCAAGGCCTAGGGAAGGGAGGGGCTCAGAGCATCCATGTCCTCTCTGGGCATGTCACCCTCCCAGCACCTTGATGCCATCACCAACTCTTGTTGATTTGTTGCTCAGTCATGTCTGACTCTTTCGTGACCCCATGAACTGTAGTCAGCCAGGGTCCTCTGTCCATGCTATTTCCCAGATTGGAATGTTGTAGCCATGTGTTCCGGGAAACAAACTCAGTCAGAAGGACAATGCAGATAGTGGAGTGCAGTTTATTACACCGGTGAGCCCAAGGCAGAGTCTCTTCTTAGCCAAGGACCCCGACCAGTTTTTGTGAAAACCTTATATACCCTGAGTGTACATGCCCAAACCCACCTCCCCAAATTCCCTGAAACTAGTCTGAACAAAGGAAAAGGAAGATACAATCAAAGTTAACCCGTGATTCATATGCCTTAAGCCTAGGTAGTTAACAGTGGACAATTACCAATAGGCCTGTGGTCACACCCCAATAAGCATAATAGAATTTATGATTCCATTCAGTTACACAGATAATTAGGTTATTCTTTTAGCCGGAGAGTCTAGGTACGAGCCCTGGGGCTCTTCCATCTGGCGGTCTGGTTTTCCAGTTGGTATGTCGTTTTCATAGATACTGGGCATATAGCTCAGTCCACAGTCTGGCCCAAGATGGAGTCCTGCTTTCAAGTTGCAGCCTGTTCTGTCTGCTTCCTCCTTTACGAATACTGGAATGGGTTGCCATTTCCTCCTCCAAGGGATTTTCCCGACCCAGGGATCGAACCGAGGTCTACTGCATTGGCAGGCAATTTCTTTACCACTGAGCTCCTGGGAAGCCATTCACCAACTCTGAAGTTCTCCAAACCCTTTCTTTTAACCACTGGCCGTTAGGGTGTTCAATCTCAAGCCTCTATCTCCTTCTCAGCTGTCCAGGGGTGGGGCTGAAAGTTCCCTTGGGAAAACAGAGGATGAGATGGTTGGATGGTATCACCGACTGGAACGACATGAGTTGGAGCAAGCTATGGGAGTTGGTGATGGACAGGGAAGCCTGGTATGCTGTGTCCATGGTGTCACAAAGAGTCACAAAGAGACACAACTGAGCTACTTAACTGACTGACTGAATTACAAGGTATCCAACACCTACACCCTCCAGAATGTATCTGTAGGCCCACCAGGAGTCACCTCATTAGCATAAACTCAGATAAGATTTGTTATGAATAACAAAAGATTCTCCTCTCACCCTTTCACTCAGGAACTTCCAAGGGTTTTATAAGCTCTGTGTAAAAACAAAAAAAGACTAAATATATATTTCTTACCACAGGTAGAAAAAGAAAAGCTGCTTAGGCATTATTTCAGAAAGGAGGTTTTCTCAGCCTTTTCATTTTCTAGTGCAATATTGCACAGGAACCTGCAATGTCAGGTCCATGAATCAAGGCAAACTGGAAGTGGTCAAACAGGAGATGGCAAGGGTGAACGTCGACATTCTAGGAATCAGCGAACTAAAATGGACTGGAATGGGTGAATTTAACTCAGATGACCATTATATCTACTACTGCGGGCAGGAATCCCTCAGAAGAAATGGAGTAGCCATCATGGTCAACAAAAGAGTCCGAAATGCAGTACTTGGATGCAATCTCAAAAATGACAGAATGATCTCTGTTCGTCTCCAAGGCAAACCATTCAATATCACAGTTATCCAAGTCTATGCCCCAATCAGTAACGCTGACGAAGCTGAAGTTGAACGGTTTTATGAAAACCTACAAGACCTTTTAGAACTAACACCCAAAAAGATGTCCTTTTCATTATAGGGACTGAAATGCAAAAGTAGGAAGTCAAGAAACACCTGGAGTAACAGGCAAATTTGGCCTTGGAATGTGGAATGAAGCAGGGCAAAGACTAATAGAGTTTTGCCAAGAAAATGCACTGGTCATAGCAAACACCCTCTTCCAACAACACAAGAAAAGACTCTACACATGGACATCACCAGATAGTCAACACCGAAATCAGACTGATTATATTCTTTGCAGCCAAAGATGGAGAAGCACTATACAGTCAGCAAAAACAAGACCAGGAGCTGACTGTGGCTCAGATCATGAACTCCTTATTACCAAATTCAGACTTAAATTTAAGAAAGTAGGGAAAACTGCTAGACCATTCAGGTATGACCTAAATCAAATCCTTTATGATTATACAGTGGAAGTGAGAAACAGATTAAAGGGCCTAGATCTGATAGATAGAGTGCCTGATGAACTATGGAATGAGGTTCCTGACAAAGTACAGGAGACAGGGATCAAGACCATCCCCATGGAAAAGAAATGCAAAAAAACAAAATGGCTCTCTGGGGAGGCCTTACAAATAGCTGTGAAAAGAAGACAGGCGAAAAGCAAAGGAGAAAAGGAAAGATATAAGCATCTGAATGCAGAGTTCCAAAGAATAGCAAGAAGAGATAAGAAAGCCTTCTTCAGTGATCAATGCAAAGAAATAGAGGAAAGGAACAGAATGGGAAAGACTAGAGATCTCTTCAAGAAAATTAGAGATACCAAGGGATGGGCTCAGTAAAGGACAGAAATTGTAGGGACCTAACAGAAGCAGAAGGTATGAAGAAGAGGTGGCAAGAATACACGGAAGAATGGTACAAAAAAGATCTTCATGACCCAGATAACCACAATGGCGTGATCACTCATCTAGAGCCAGATATCCTGGAATGTGAAGTCCAGTGGGCCTTAGAAAGCATCACTACGAACAAAGCTAGTGGAGGTGATGGCATTCCAGTTGCGCTATTTCAAATCCTGAAAGATGATGCTGTGAAAGTGCTGCACTAAATATGCCAGCAAATTTGGAAAACTCAGCAGTGGCCACAGGACTGGAAAAGGTCCATTTCACTCCAATCCCAAAGAAAGGCAATGCCAAAGAATGCTCAGACTACAACACAATTGCACTCATCTCACACGCCAGCAAAGTAATGCTCAAAATTCTCCAAGCCATGTTTCAGCAATACGTGAACCGTGAAATCCCAGATGTTCAAGCTGGATTTAGAAAAGATAGAGGAGCCAGAGATCAAATTGCCAACATCCACTGGATCATGGAAAAAGCAAGAGAGTTCCAGAAAAACATCTACTTCCTCTTTATTGACTATGCCAAAGCCTTTGACTGTGTGGATCACAATAAACTGGAAAATTCTGAAAGAGATGGGAATACCAGACCACCTGACCTGCCTCCTGAGAAATGTGTATGCAGGTCAGGAAGCAACAGTTAGAACTGGACATGGAACAACAGACTGGTTCCAAATCAGGAAAGGAGTCCATCAAGGCTATGTATTGTCACCTGTTTATTTAACTTACATGCAGAGTACATCATGAGAAATGCCAGGCTGGATGAAGCACAAGCTGGAATCAAGATTGCTAGGAGAAATATCAGTAACCTCAGATAGGCAGATGACACCACCCTTATGGAAGAAAGTGAAGAAAAACTAAAGAGCCTCTTGATAAGAGTGAAAGAGGAGAGCAAAAAGTTGGCTTAAAACTCAACATTCAGAAAACTAAGACCATGGCACTTCATGGCAAATAGATGGAGAAACAATGGAAACAGTGACAGACTTTATTTTTTGAGGCTCCAAAATCACTGGAAATGATTGAAAGACATTAATTTAAAAGACATTAAAAACCATGAAATTAAAAGATACGTCCTCCTTGAAAGAAAAGCTATGACCAACCTAAACAGCATATTAAAAAAGCAGAGACATTCCTTCGTCAACAAAGTTCTGTCTAGTCAAAGCTGTTGTTTTTCCAGTAGTCATGTTCAGATGTGAGAGTTGGACTATAACGAAAGCTGAGCACCGAAGAATTGATGCTTTTGAACTGTGGTGTTGGAGAAGACTCTTGAGAGTCCCTTGGACTGCAAGGAGATCCAACCAGTCCATCCTAAAGGAGATCGGTCCAGAATATTCATTGGAACAACTGATGCTGAAGCTGAAACTCCAATACTTTGGCCATGTGATGCAAAGAACTGACTCATCTGAAAAGACCCTGATGCTAGGAAAGACTGAAGGCAGGAGGAGAAGGGCACAACAGAGGATGAGATGGCTGGATGGCATCACTGACTCGATGGACGTGAGTTTGACAAAGCTCTGGGAGTTGATGATGGACAGGGAAGCCTGGTGTGCTGCAGTCCAAGATGTCCCTAAGAGTCAGACATGACTGAGCGACTGAACTGAACTGAACTGAAAGTACATCATGCAAAATGCTGGGCTAGATAAAGCACAAGCTGGAATCAAGATTGCTGGAAGAAATACCAATAACCTCAGATACGTAGATGACACCACCCTTATGGCAGAAAGTGAAAAGGAACTGAAGAGCTCTTTGGTGAAAGTGAAAGAGGAGAATGAAAAAGCTGGCTTTAAAACTTAACATTCAGAAAACTAAGATCACAGCATCCGGTACCATCACTTCACGGCAAATAGATGGGGAAACAATGGAAACAGTGACAGACTCCTTTCTTGGGCTCCAAAATCACTGCTGATGGTGATTGCAACCATGAAATTAAAAGATGCTTGCTCCTTGGAAGAAAAGTTATGACCAACCTAGACAGCATGTTAAAAAGCAGAGACATTCCTTTGCCAACAAAGGTCCATCTAGTCAAAGTGATGGTTTTTCCAGTAGTCATATACAGATATGAGAGTTGGACTATAAAGAAAGCTGAGCACTGAAGAATTGATGCTTTTGAACTATGATGTTGGAGAAGACTCTTGAGAGTCCCTTGGACTACAAGAAGATCAAACCAGTCAATCCTAAAGGAAATCAATCCTGAATATTCATTGAAGGACTGATGCTGAAGCTCAAACTCCAATACTTTGGCCATGTGATGCAAAGAACTGACTCATTTGAAAAGACCCTGATGCTGGAAAAGATTGAAGGCGGGAGGAGAAGGGGACGACAGAGGATGAGATGGTTGGATGGCACCACCGACTCGATGGACGTGAATTTGAGCAAGCTCCGGGAGTTGGTGGTGGACAGGGAAGCCTGGCATGCTGCAGTCACGTGGTTGCAAAGTGTCAGACGTGACTGAGTGACTGAATTAAACTGGAGTCCATAGTGTCGAAGATAACAGATAAAGAACACAGAAACGACCTGTGTTTGGATTTGTCCCTTATAAGTTGTTTCACCGCTGCCTTTCATGGCAAAACTCAAAATGTGTTTTTCCTCCCTGTTACCAGTTCTTCTTCTCATTCTCTTGAGCACACTCTAGTCAGGCATCTGTATCCACCATTCCATGAAAACTGCTCTTATCAAGGTCACCATTGATCCACCTAGTGCTAAGTTAAACAAGTCAAGTCTCTGTCATCTTCTTACTTGACCTATTTGCAATCCTGGCCCCCACTGTTTGCTTCCTCCTCCTAGAATCACTTTCCTCACTTGGCTTCCATGACACCAAGTCTCCTGATTCTCATTCTGTCTCACTGGTTGCTGCTTTTTTGGACTCTGTTCCTCCTCATTTTCTCAATCTCTTAAAACTGGAGTACCCCAGGACACAGAGCCTATACACTTCTCTTCTCTATCTCAGCCACTCCTGTTACAATCATAGCTCATTTTTGGCTTTAACTCTGATTGATATGCTGACCTGCACAAGTTTATCTCCAACCCTGACATCTCCACTGATCTCTTGACTTACATATCCAACTAGATATACTCCTTTGAATATGTAAAAGACATGTCCCAAACAAGCTCCTGATCTTTCCCCCTAAACTTGCTCCACAAACAAGCTTCCTCTCAATTAATGGCAATTCTACCTTTCCAGCCCCTCAACTTAAAAACTTTGGATTTATCCTTGATGCCCCCTTCTTAGGTGACACTAGCAGTAAAAAACTCATATGCCAATGCAGGAGATGTTAGAGAGGCAGGTTCAATCCCTGAGTCAGGATGATCCCCTGAAGAAGGGAATGGCGACCCACTCCAGTATTCTTGCCTGAAAAATCCCATGAACAGAGGAAGCTAGCAGGCTGCCATCCATTGGACCACAAAGAGTTGTACATGACTGAAGCAACTAACTACAGCCCTCCTTTTTATGTCATGAAAGTGAAAGTGAAGTCGCTCAGTTGTGTCCGGCTCTTTGCGACCCCATGGATTGTAGCCCACAGAATTTTCCAGGCTAGAGTTCTGGAGTGGGTTGCCATTTCCTTCTCCAGGGTATCTTCCTGACCCAAGGATCAAACCTGGGTCTCCCGCATTGCAGGCAGAGGCTTTACCTCTGAGCCACCAGGGAAGATTATAAATTTCTCATGGCCAAGAATTTCTGCCAATTTGGTTCACCCTTTGTGTCCTCAGAGCCTAGTACAGAACCTGGAACATGGTGGTAACCCAACAAACATTCTAATTGATTAATTAAATAGTATAATTGATTAATTAAACTGATTTAATTAACTAATTAACAACAAATGATGAAGACAAAAGCAAGGCTGAAGTGATTTGAGGAATTGAGGAATGTGAGCTCAATCATGAAAGCAACACTTTTAAGAAGTAGGTCAGCAGGGAAGACAAGAAATAAGGCAAGGTCATGAGACTTGAAAGACCAAAGGAAAGTTTCATTTTGCTTTATTCTGTTTTGTCTTAAGGCTGATATTTTGAGCATAGCATACTGATAGACTGAGGGAAAGGGGCCATGGGAGTTGGAGAGGCAGAGGGCAAAGGGAAAGCCTAAATGATCTGAAGAAAGAGAAGAAAACAAGATTAAGAATGAGAAAGATTAGCCTTGACATATGAGGACCATTCCATCTTCTAAGACAGGGATTAGCAAATTTCTCTTAAAGGGCTAAATAGTAAATACTTTAGGGTTTTTTGTGTCACAGAGTCTCTGTGGTAACTACTCAACTCTACCTTCAAACTGCAGAAAAAGCCATAGGTAATACATGAACAAGTGGGCATAGTTGCCTTCCAATGAAATTCTATTCACAAAAGCATTCGGCAGACCCAGATACCATAGTTTGCCAATCTCAACTCTAAGATTAGAAGGGAGGAGGTAAGAATAAGAGCAAATGTACTTACATTTATTAATTGGGTTGGCAAGTGGTAAAAATGGTGGGTGAGTGAAGTCACTCAGTTGTGTCCGACTCTTTGTGACCCCAGACTGAAGCCTACCAGGCTCCTCCATCCATGGGATTTTCCAGGCAAGAATACTGGAGTGGGTTGCCATTTCCTTCTCCAGGAGATCTTCCCGACCCAGGGATTGAACCCAGGTCTCCCGCATTGTAGGTAGACGCTTCACCATCTGAGCCACCAGGGAAGTCCTGCAATGGTGTATTTGTCTAATGGTATACTTGTCTAGTTACTCCTATTTTCTTTATGAATTACAAATTGGGATCACCTAACAACTTTGGGACTCAGTAGAGATTCTTTGGAGAAGAGTGAATATTTGAAATACTTAAACTATAGAAAGGAAATGGATTTCACTTGACTATGAACTATCTGCTCTTCTTTAACTTTCCGTATATTTAAGGAATGCCCTGTATCTATTAAATCCAAGACAAATTTGTTACCTAAAAAGGTAAAGCAGGGACTTCCCTGGTGGTTCAGTGGTTAAGACTCCTCACTTGCACTGCAGGGGACACGGGTTCAATCCCTGGTCAGGGAACTAAGATTCCACATGCCACACAGTACAGCCAAAAGAAAGGTGAAGCATGCCTGGGTTATGATGACTAATCCAATGTGATGTGACTGGAGCAAAGGGCAAATGAAAGAAAACTCTAGGGTACGAGAAAAATCATGGGCACTTTCTAACACCAGCTGAGGCACTGGGAGTGTTACAACACAGATACCACTGAGGCAAAACTGAAAATATTGACTTTGGAGTCAGACCTGCGGTTGAGTACAGGCTCTGTCACTAAATCTCGCTGAACCTCAGTCTCATCATCTGTAAAAGGGATGACACTGGTACCTACATATTGGGTTGTGAGAATGAATAAGTGTGAAGTACCCAGCTTTAGCACTGGGCAATAGTTGAGTGCTCAATAACTAGTAGCTATTATTAGACATTACACTGAAGTACCAGCTTATTCAACTACTGCCCTACAACCTTCTTTTGCAGATGAATCAGGTGAAAATTTTGCAGGTTTAACAGCTGAGTCAAAAGCAGGTAAGAACCAAGAAGTATTGGAAAACATTCAAGAAGAACTAACATTTCCTTCAGTTCAGTTCAGTTCAGTTGCTCAGTTGTATCCGACTCTTTGCATCCCCATGAATCACAGCACATCAGGCCTCCCTGTCCATCACCAGCTCCCGGAGTTCACTCAAACTTACGTCCATCGAGTCGGTGATGCCATCCAGCCATCTCATCCTCTGTCGTCCCCTTTCCCTCCTGCCCCCAATCCCTCCCAGCACCAGAGTCTTTTCCAATGAGTCAACTCTTCACATGAGGTGGCCAAAGTATTGGAGTTTCAGCTTTAGCATCAGTCCTTCCAAAGAACACCCAGGGCTGATCTCCTTTAGAATGGACTGGTTGGATCTCCTTGCAGTCCAAGGGACTCTCAAGGGTCTTCTCCAACACCACAGTTCAAAAGCATCAATTCTTCGGCACTCAGCTTTCTTCACAGTCCAACTTTCACATCCATATTTCCCCCTAAAGATTTATGGTCTGTGAAAAGACTGCGAAGCTTAAGTATCAGGAAACATCTGTCTAAAAACATTCAGACTTTTGGATAGAAATTACAACTCAACATATTATATTTCTGATCAAATGACTACTACACTTGTAGTAGCTTCTTCAGTTCAGTTCAGTTCAGTCGCTCAGTCGCGTCCGTAGCTTCTTAGGTCTTATTTTATTTGCCTCTTAAAGGGAAAAGAGAAGGGAAAGAAATTCTATCTGAAATAAGCCTGAGATCTGTAACACTAGTAAAATGCTCTAAGTGTGTGCCCTTAAAAGTGATGATTATGAAATATTGTACTGTATATCTGGAAGGTGACATCAGTTTGCCTAGAGCACATTGCCACTTTTTAGAAGTGTTGTGAAATACAGACGCAGAACCTGGCTGAAAAAAAATGGAAACAAACTGTTATCTGTCTCCTGGCGGCAAGTTTCACTCCTTTACCCCTGCTCTATTCCTTTACTTCTTACTCCTTTTCCCTGTGCTCTATAATCCTTCAGCTAAAGTCTGAGCCCAAGAAGGATCCCCAGTGCAGAAGATTGCAGTGGTCAATCACAGGAAACTCTGTATCAGCAGACATGTGTTCAAATCCCAGTCTAGCCACCTAGCTGCCTTCTTAACACCCTTAACCCAACTTGTATTTGCTTAATGTAAACTTTTCTGCTGTGTAAAATGAGGATGAATACGTAAAAGGGTTGTTGTACAGATGAAAAGAGAGAGAACATTTAAAGCATTCAGTACTGTGCTTAGCACACTGCCATCAATAAATGATAGGGAAACTAGAATTGAAAAGAGTCACGTGTACCCCAATGTTCATCGCAGCACTGTTTATAATAGCCAGGACATGGAAGCAACCTAGATGTCCATCAGCAGATGAATGGATAAGAAAGCTGTGGTACATATACACAATGGAGTATTACTCAGCCATTAAAAAGAATACATTTGAATCAGTTCTAATGAGGTGGATGAAACTGGAGCCTATTATACAGAGAGAAGTAAGCCAGAAAGAAAAATAGCAATACAGTATACTAACACATATATATGGAATTTAGAAAGATGGTAACAATAACCCTGTATGAGAGACAGCAAAGAGACACAGATGTATAGAACAGTCTTTTGGACTCTGTGGGAGAGGGAGAGGGTGGGATGATTTGGGAGAATGGCATTGAAACATTTATAATATCATATAAGAAATGAATCACCAGTCTAGGTTCGATGCAGGATACAGGATGCTTGGGGTTGGTGCACTGGGATGACCCAGAGAGATGGTATGGGGAGAGAGGTGGGAGGGGGGTTCAGGATTGGGAACACGTGTATACCTGTGGTGGATTCATGTTGATGTATGTCAAAACCAATACAGTATTTTTATTTATTTTTTTTTTTTTAAATTTTTTAAATTTTAAAATCTTTAATTCTTACATGCGTTCCCAAACATGAACCCCCCTCCCACCTCCCTCCCCACAACATCTCTCTGGGTCATCCCCATGCACCAGCCCCAAGCATGCTGCACCCTGCGTCAGACATAGACTGGCGATTCAATTCTTACATGATAGTATACATGTTAGAATGCCATTCTCCCAAATCATCCCACCCTCTCCCTCCCCCTCTGAGTCCAAAAGTCCGTTATACACATCTGTGTCTTTTTCCTGTCTTGCATACAGGGTCGTCATTGCCATCTTCCTAAATCCAATACAGTATTTTAAAGTAAAATAAAGTAAAATTTTAAAAAAATAAAAAATAAAAAAATAAATGATAGGGACTTCATTGTCATTCAGTTCAAGATATTCAACGTCTCTATAACTTTTTAAAAGACAAGAGGGGAAAACAAAATGCCAGACACTGACCCCAGGAATTCAGAGAGGTAATTAATGAAATAATGTCTAAGACACCTATTGAATGATATGGGAGAGAGGTAACACACAAGTCTTGATAAGAGAAAAAACAACGCTCACTCACCAAAAACCTTCACCTGCCAACCTTCCTTTACATAACAGCTCATACTATGATCACAATAAAAAAGAAAATCAACATCCTTCACATTTAGCCCCCTCTTAGAAGCTGTTACTGGCCCTAAGATAAAGGTGTATTTCCTGTCAGCCAAACAGGAATTGTACGGAAGTTACCCTAAAAATTCCTAGGACCTCAAAATGAAACACACATATACTGTTCTCAGAGCAAGTCATTTTAGAAACTTAACTGGGACCAAAACCACACTCGCTTCAGACTAACCTGCTATCTGTGGGGCCCATACTTCCTCTTCTTCATAAGGATATCCGCTTGGGCTATACGGACCCCACATATTCTGAGTTAGTTACCTTTTCATTCTTCTGGGTGGCACAAGCCTGATGTACTCAGGTGAGAAGACAGAAGAATTCTGCCCTATCACATGGGCAGACGTGGTGTTCAATTACCTTCTATCAGCTAGATTATAGGGTTAAGGAACTAGATCAAATTACAGTCTCAGAGCGTTCAGGCATCGTAATGCTAATAGAGGTATGGATGACGGTGGACTGCTGCTTGGCCCTCGGAGAACACCAAACTGACAAAAAGCACAGGCTGAGCCTAAAAATCTTACCCCAAACTGCCCAGAAGCTCTTAGTAAAGCAGAAGTATAAAGCAATGAAAAGTAAAACTTAAGTGTAAGCTAATGAAGGCTGACAGCATCAGAGCCTGTTAGTGCCATTCTGCTATTTATAGTGCTGTGGCTCACTCTATCAACACAATCGTGGCTAAATTAGATATGACTAACGGTTTGGGTTGATCCAGCTTAATCGGGTCAGATTAATGAGCTAGCTGCACACCCCTGCGGGAGAACCATTCATCCTAAACTAGATGCTAATGTTTAATGTAGTATTAAATTCTCTTTTCCCAAGTTTGGGCTGAATTATACTGTTAAATTCTTGCCTGGAGAATTCCATGAACAGAAGAGCCTGGTGGGCTACAAGTCCATGGGGTCACAAACAGTCGTACATGACTGAATGACTAACATACTGTTAAATTAACCTGTCTTTCCCCTCAGGCCTCCAGAAACCCGTAGCCAGTGGAGGACTCAGCTAGCTCAGGCTGTCATGCCAGCAACTTCTCAGGAGCTATAAAGCTCAGCTGAAGGGAGCGCTTGACTCTAAGTTAGAGATGCTAACCATTCCTGGTAGTGAAGGATGAAGAGCCAGGCGTCCTGGATTCAACTCCCTGTTCTGTCACTTGTTAGCAATTAGATCTTGGCCAAGTTTCTTAATCTCAATAAACTTGTTTCTTCATTTGTAAAGCAGAGCTAATACTACCTACTCTATGAAATGGCAACCCACTCTAGTATTCTTGCCTGGAAAATCCCATGGATGGAGGAGCCTGGAAGGCTACTACAGTTCATGGGGTTGCAAAGAGTCGGACACGACTGAGCAGCGACTTCACTTCTTCACTTCTATAGCAGGGATACACAATCTCTGGGATCTAATGCCTGATGATCTGAGCTGGAGCTGATGTAATAATTATAGAAATAAAGTACATGATAAATGTAATGAATTTGAATCATCCTAAAACCATCCCCCTCCCTGCCCCCTGTCCATGGAAAAACTGTCTTCCATGAAACCTGTCCCTGGTGCCAAAAAGGTTGCGGTCGGCATCACAGAGTTTTGTTTTGTTTTGCTTTAAACCTCTGAAATTATTAGTATCATCCAAGACTCAGATGTTCAGTATTCCTCTTGAAATTACATAAACAAAAGCAAATGGAAAGAACCCAAGTCAAAATTCTATAATAAAACAGCACTCCTTCACAAAAGCATGTAAAATTATAAGAATGTTATTTTAAAACACTGGCACTTTAAGAGAACAGTAATCTCAAAAGCCACAAAATTGCCAAATTGTTCCCCAAAGTGCTAAGCAGATAAACATATGACCCTAACCAATGAGCTTGAGTTTTGTAAACAAAAGTAAAATTCAAATAAATCAGATAGTTCATATTGAAATACAAAGTGTCTTTTTTCATCATGTCTATTCAATTTATAAAGGGGCAACCCATAATATAGGAAGATAAACCTGATTTTAAATGTGGTATACAAGTTTAAAAGTCAGTCTAATTAATTAAAAATACCTTTAACCGAGGATCTCGAGTTTCCTGAACAGTCTGTATTTAGATAAATAGAAGACATTTATAGCCAGCATTTCCCCCAGAGCCTTTGCTGGGACACACAACAAAAAAACCAATATGGCAGCCTTGTATTTTAAGCTCACGATTTCAGGGATACATTCTCAGGTCTTTAACAAGGGAACTGAAAATAAAACTGCCATTACATGGTAATGGGAGTTAAAGAGTATAGAGTCTTCATGTAAAGATTAGAACATACTTTTCTATTAGTCCTTCAAGGACAGACTTTCAAAATGTTTGATTCTAATAATCCCATGCTGTGAGTAATCCCATTACTCTTCACTGTGTAAATGTAACTGGGCTATGTGAAATCTGCTATTAACTGGTCAAGACTTAAGTTTCAGTTATGGATGAAAACTGTCTCAGTTCAACTTTTATACCCTCATCATGGGTATACAGGGTGCGTAGACAAAAGCTTTTTATTTATCAGCTAACTTTATGAAAGATTATCACTGTAGTAATTTGCGTGATCCAAAATAGGCAAAAGCAAAAGACTAGCTCCCCCTTAAAAAGAAAAATTTTCAGACCTATGAAAAAGACAATACTAATTTTAAAAATTGTGTTTACTTAGAAGAATTCAGAATGTCAACAAAACAGCTGCAATTTTTTCTTTGTCTGTAATTACAGAGTGGTATTCAGTTAACAGAACAACAATTATTCGTATTAAGCTGCATCAGAGACAACTGAAGATGAAACACTACCATCCCCATATATACCTAGTTTACGCTGTGCACCAACAAGAACCTGGTTCAAATTTCCATGCCTATCTACAACCCCCATACTGCACCAGGCAAGATTAGTGGCTACTGAAAGTACCATCAGGACAGGGCTATCTAAAGACACATTTGGTACTGTGTTAACTATCCAAAAAAAAAAGACACTGCGCAGTTTAGAAACAAATCTTACACAGCCTTATATTTCAATGTTTTTCTTTAAAAGGAGTGAGCTGTGCACAGGGTGGTTAAACACGCTATAGACAAGAAAAAAAAAACTGCGCTAGAACCAACTTATTCATCATCATCATTTTCTTCTTCCTCTTCATCCTCTTCATCTTCCTCATCTTTCTCCTCTTCCTTCTTTTCCTTGCTTTTTTCAGCTTTGATGACTCCCTTTTTGCTGCATGAGGCTCCCTTTAGTTCGGTATGCAGCAATATCCTTTCCATACTTTCCTTCAGCTTAGCAGCCTTCTTCTCATGGGGCTGCTTGTCATCTGCAGCGGTGTTATTCCACGTCTCTCCCAGTTTCTTTGCAATAACACCAATGGAGAGGCAGGCCAGGACGGTCATGTTTGACTTTTGGACACTACTCAGAACAAAACAAGAAAAAGGCTGAAGGATGCCTCTTGGGTGTACTGGGATCCTTGAACTTCTTTTTTGTTTCCCCTATAGGAGGGATATAAGTTTTAATTTCTCTTTCATAACGGGCCTTGTCTGCCTTTGCCATGTCTTCAAATGTTCCTTTCTCTGTAGCAGACATGGTCTTCCACCTCTCTGAGCACTTCTTAGAAAACTCTGAGAAGTTGACTGAAATATCCGGGTGCTTCTTCTTGTGCTCCTTCTGGTAAGTTTGCACAAAGAATGCATATGATGACACTTTGCCTCTTAGGATCTCCTTTGCCCATTTTTAATTATCTTTCCTCGGAGAGACAGAGAGTTGCCAAGTGCCCGTCCAGTTCTCACTTGTTCTGGTACTGTCTCTATCCAGAATAGAGTTTTTGATGATTAAATGAGATAATCTACTTAAACTGTTTACAATGAATACCTGGCATATAGTAAGCCCTCATTGAATGTCAGCTGCAACTAACAGTAATAAACATCAGGCTACAGGAAGCTTTCTTGATAGTTGCTTTCTCAGAAACATACAGTTGACACATTAGACTAGCCAAGGATTCTCAAGTTCAGAACTGTTGGCATTTTAGACTCGATAATTCTGTTATGGGGGATTGTCCTAAGCATTGCAAGATGTTTGGCAGCATCCTTGACATCTAACCACTATGGAGCACTGTCTCAGTTGTAACATCCAATGTCTCCAGACATTGCTGTGTGTCTCTGGGCAGGAGAGGGAAGCAAAATCACCTCAGTTTGACAACTACTGTGCTAGAGCAATTAACAGCTGCTATTCAGGGCACTGACGCTCCATCTTTGTCTTATCACTCTTGCCTAAATGTCTCATCAACTATGTCTGCTAGGTAACTCAATGATAAGTAAATCACATACATAAAAGGCTGCCTTAAAATGACTTCCTCCTTTGCTGTTAATTCTGTGAAGACACACAGTGTCTTACTATTTTTGCCTCAGTGGTCTCAGTATCCAGCACACAATGGACAATGAATGAACGATGAATGAATTATGAATATACCCTGTGCTTTTTTGTTTTATTAAACAACTCAGAGCAGCGCTCAGGTTTCCTCACCCTTGACTCCAGTCAAAACACGAAGGAGATAAACACTGAGCACACCCTGAAAACACTCACATACCATGAGGAAACATGATAAGCTGAGCCAAGCCAGGTAAGCAGGAGCAGGAGAGGGCAGGAACACCCTTGCCACAGAGCTTCAGGGCATGGAGTCAAACTGAACATCAGCCCATCTCCAGAAAATAGCACCAAGGGTCAAGCTGGAGAAGAGGGTCCAAGTAGGTCAGTAAGCAAAAGACTTGCAGCAAGTCCTGAGATGAGAGGGTTGAACCAGTGTAGTTACAGAGCAGAGCAAGGAACAGAAGTTCAGAATAATTATCTGAGAAATCCCATGGACAGGTGGAAGTGTATTTGGCTGGATGTGAACATGTTTCAGACAACTTGTGACAGGGTCACTTCAGTTCAGCTCAGTTCAGTTGGTCAGTCATGTCCAACTCTTGGCGACCCCATGGACTACACCATGCCAGGCTTCCCTGTCCTTCACCAACTCCCAGAGCTTGCTCAAACTCATGTCCATAGAGTCAGCGATGCCATCCAACCATCTCATCCTCTGTCTTCGCTTTCTCCTCCTGCCTTCAATCTTTTCCAGCATCAGGGTTTTTTCAAATGAGTTAGTTCTTTGCATTGGGTGGCCAAAGTATTGGAGCTTCAGCTTCAGCATCAGTCCTTCCAATGAATATTTAGGACTGATTTTCTTTAGGATTGGCTGCTTTGATCTCCTTGCAGTCCAAGGAACTCTCAAGAGTCTTCTCCAATACCACAGTTAAAGCATCACTTCTTCAGTGCTCAGCTTTCTTTATAGTCCAACTCTCACATCCATACATGACTACTGGAAAAACCATAGCTTTGACTGTATGGACCTTTGCTGGTAAAGAAATGTCTTTGCTTTTTAATATGCTGTCTAGGTTGGTCAGAGTTTTTATTCCAAGGAGCAAGAGTCTTTTAATTTCATGGCTGCAGTCCCCATCTGCAGTGACTCTGGAGCCCAAGAAAATAAAGTCTGTCACTGTTTCTATTTTTTCCCCATCTATTTGCCATGAAGTGATGGGACTAGATGCCATGATCTTCATTTTATGAATGTTGAATTTTAAACCAACTTTTTCACTCTCCTCTTTCGCTTTCATAAAGAGGCTCTTTTCATCAAGGGTCACTTAGGGTCTGAAAATGAAATGAGGCCCAGATTCTGTCGCCCATGGTTCCAGGTTCCCCTGCCAGCTTCATGTCCAGTACAGGTTTAATCCATATATTCTCTCTTCAGGTCAATAATAAACATGCTGAAAAAAACTTTTTCTTAGAAACTATTATTTCCCCAGTGGCCCATTAAATAAAGGTGTTTAATTCTGTAAAGAACAACTTAAATATGCTATTGAGTAACAACATGTATCACAAAGTTCAGCAAACAGAATTTTCAAGTGAAATCACTTCAACTATTTTCATATGAACCCCCAAAGTGATGCAACCATATCAGGTGATTGCATGGTATTTCTGAAGTACACAGTGAGGATTCTTAAATCCCTAGTCATTTGTTACTGAGATATAAACTAGTAAACAAAGACACAGTTCTCTCAAGTCATGTCAGATATATCTACTGTCCCTTCCTCGCCTAGTGCTCCATTTTAATTCAGCTAAAATTTATTTTTTCGTTGGTTCTGTGTCCTTCCTTTTCAAAGGTATGTGGATTTGGATGTGATAATAAAAGCTTATAATCCAGGTGAGAAATTTCTTCTAGGGTCATATGTAGGAAAAGCTATATACTTCCTTTACGGAAACAGTGGGTTTGGGGGAGGAGATGAGAGGGGGAGGGGGACAGGGAATAACTAGTAACATGTCATGTCTCCTTTATCACTTTCGCCAGGAATCCTAGACCATACTTGAAAGAAACTCAGTTCCAGTGGTTCATTTGTGTTCTGCTTTTATACCTGGGGACAACTTTCTATTCAAGTTTTTATTTCTCTGAGCCTGATTTTTAATTTATTCATAGCTCACCACTTTATGGTATGTGTTTATTACAAGTCTCCAAAAATATTTTGTGAAATGAGGCAAAACATGAACAAAAATTAAGCAATGGTCAAAATTTTATATTATGTAAATGACACTGTAAAATGAGACAAGGTTAGCCTTAGTAATTATCAAATATAAATGAAAGGCAAGAATGTTAGACAGCATACAACATCTGTTTTTAACACTGAGTTTTTCTTATTTTTTTTAGGATTTCTGATAAAAATGCAGAAATGCAGAACCCTCTTGGAGGGTTAAATGCCTTAAGGCATTATCTGTAAGTTAGCAGCTTATTGAAAACTAGCTAATATGTGCACAGGATTTTATACAGGAGCAGGTCCACCAGGAAAAAAACATAGAGAGGGTAGGTAAGACAGGATCAACCTCACTTCCTCATTTTTTAAATGGTGCTGCTGCAGTCACAAGGATCCACCTGGAAACACTTTACAGTTTTTGTACTGTTGCTAAACACATCAATCATAGTGACTGCCCCACCCACTGCCCTCCTGAAGGGGCAACCCTGGGACCCACACTTTACTTCATGAAGAGCTAGCCCTGACCAGAAGACAGTCAACTCTGACTCCCACCCTAGCCTATGATAAATACAAAAGACTTGCTATTTAGCCTAATTCAGCGGCAGAAAACTAAACACAGGGGAAGTCACTTCCGTAATTATCTTGCTTCTCCCAACATCTTCTCTCATTAAATTAGAATGGTCAATTCTGAGCTAAACAAAAATCTCTGCTCTTTAATTTTGCTTTCCATTTTTTGGGTAGTTAGTTAATATACACACATGGTTCAGAATTCAAAAAAGACACCCTCCCTCCTGGGCCTAGAGCTTTTTAGTTGCCCAATGAAAGCAACAATATTGTCCATTTATAGCTAGCCTTCCAGAAATGTTCTATTAATTCATAAAAACTTGAGTCTCAGAAGCTTTTTCAGTTTCAGGAAACTGAAAAACAACTCACTTTTTCCCTTTAAACTACTGCATTCAATTCACATTCCTAAATTCTATTTCAAAAGACTTGTGAGATTTGTTGCCCTTTCCCATTTTATCACTACTGCAAAAGTGGCTTTAATTTTCTCCCTGACTCTCTTAATCTCCCTTCGTCCACATGGCCACCAGAGTAATCTTTACTGTCGTTATTATATTATGAAATCTATGTATTACAGATATGTACACTATAAATATATTATACATACCAAATGGCATAGATGGTATGTGTGTGCTTTTTAGAACATGTCACACGCCTACCACCAGCTTGAGTCATAGAATATCAGCAGCACTTTGGAAACCTGCTTTGCGCCTTTCGTTGCCTGTTTGTCTTTCCCTCCCTCTGCCCCAGGGTAATTACTTTTCTGAATACTGAATTCTCCCATTATCTTGAGATTTATTGTACCTCAATAAAGTAAATGAATAGTTTCGCATGGTTTTGAAGTTTTCATAAGGGAATTACATTGGATGTATGTCTCTATGACATGTCAGATATCTTTGTTTTCATCTCTCAAAGTTCCACTGTCTTTTAAGATATCTTGAAAGTGAAAGTGAAAGCTGCTGAGTCCTGTCGGACTCTTTGGGACCCCATGGAATATAGAGTCCATGGAACTCTCCTGGCCAGAATACTGGAGTGGGTAGCCATTCCCTTCTCCAGGGGATCTTCCTAACCCAGGGATTGAACCCAGGTCTACTGCACTGCAGGCAGATTCTTTACCAGCTGAGCCACCAGGGAAGCTTAAGATACTGTCTATGTCTCTAATTAGCATTCAATCTTTTCCCTAGCTTTTGAACATATGGAAAATAGTCATAATATTTTAATGTTGTTATGCATAATTTCACTTATCAGTTCTGAGTGAGTTTCTACTGATGTATTTTTTCTAGACTTAAATTTCGTATTTTCCTGCAACATTGATTGTCTGGTGATTTCTGATTTGATGGTAAACATTGTTTTTTCCCTTGTTAGGAGCTGGATATTTATATATTCTTGTAACTAGCCTGGAGATTGGTCTAGGCCATAGTTAAGTTAGTAGGAGACAGTTTGGCCCTTTTATATCTGTCTTTCAAGATTGTTGTGTGTGTGTGCTTAGTCGCTCAGTCATGTCCGACTCTGTGACCCCATGGACTGCAATCCGCCAGGCTCCTCTGTCCATGGAATTCTCCAGGCAAGAATACTGGAGTGGATTGCCATGCCCTCCTCCAGGGGATCTGCCCGACCCAGGGATCAAACCCAGGTCTCCTGCATTGCAGGTGGATTCTTTACTGTCTGAGCCACGAGGGAAGCCCCCAGTATTGTTAGGTGGGCCCAATTCAGTAT
The DNA here is from genome assembly GCF_016772045.2 of Ovis aries. Lineage (NCBI taxonomy): Eukaryota > Metazoa > Chordata > Mammalia > Artiodactyla > Bovidae > Ovis > Ovis aries. Next base: position 77,646,075 of record NC_056054.1, on the reverse strand, counting down.
TTATTCTAGGACTAATGATTCCTCACTTCTGAACCACGGCTGTTCTGAGTTCTCTATACCATGTCCTATGAATTATGAAGATTTCTAATTTGGCAGGAGGTGCAGGGGACGAGAATGGGCAGTGGACAGGTACTTATCACAGCCCCACGTGAACACCAAGTGTCATTTTCTTGGGCGATTCTTTCAAATCTCAGGTAGTTTCCTTCTGTACATGCAGTCTTCAGCAGCTCTCTGCATATCGGAAGGAAACCCTCTGCAGGTCTCTGGACTGCTCAGTGATGCTCACTCTGTCTCTTCTCCAGAAAACTCTAGTCATCCAGATTACTTCAAGCTCTCAGTAGGTATCCTCAAATCAGAGGGTTCACCAGGCTATACCAGGGTCTTCCCTCCCTGTGCCATGGCCTGAAAACTTTCTCTTGGCAGTCATCTGGGGCAATCACAGGGTTCACTGTTTGTTTTTTCTCTCTCAAAGAACACTATCCTTCATTGTCTGATGTTTAATATCTTGAAAATTATCGTTCCGTATATTTTTTTTTCACTTTCTATGTTATCTCAGGCAGAACGGTAAATTTACTTCATGTTGGATGCAAGTGGAAGCCAGATAAATTTCTTTTTATTATATTACATAAATATCCTCAAATTTTAAAGTTGTAAGTCCCTCACACATAAAACTCCTATACAACTAAAAAGTTTTTAAATTTTATAAATCAATTATAATCAAATCCAAAAGAGAATCAGTAGCATTAAGGTGATTAATGATGTGATTTGGTTTAAACAAGACATGTTATTAATTGCTCCAGCATAAGTGTGCTTTAGTTTGGCTGTGGTGACTCACTTCTCCCATCAGTTCTCTGTATTTCAACCACTGAAAAATATTCATCTCATTCACCGTCCACTTTGTTAAGTCTACTCCTGCTTTCCTTGGTTTCTATGCAGTTATATGTGCAACTGTGGATACTGAAATTTCATAACAGTATTTAGTTATAAAATGGGTACCCAGATGGCCATCAATATGCTTACCTTAATTTTTAAATAATCACTGAAGTGAGAAAACAAATTCTTTTTTTTTTTTTTAATTATTGTGTAGAACATGCAGTTTGATATGCACTGATTCAATGCCAAGTTGGTAGCCACAATGAAAAGACTAAAGATGTATCTGAGCCAAGAAAATTCTTCCAGGATAATCTCTACTTCATGTAAGGTGACTGACAATAAGGAGAACCAGGGACTGAAGTTACAATGAGCTAAAAAAATACCTGCAAGAGAAGGGCGGGGGAACTCTAGGAGAATACCCAAAATACCTGCTAGAAAAAAGCACAGGGTATAAAAGTGAATGTGACAGCAGATCAGCTATGAAGGAGGAAAATAAGGAGAGAAACTCAAGAGGAAGAAGCCAAAGAGCATCACTGATAGAAAACAAACAAACGAAAGAAGAGACCGGGAAAACCAGATTAGGATGTTTATGGATAATATAGGAGTGACAGAAAGAGCAGCATCTCCAGGGCAGGAAAGGAGAAGCTACACCAGCCAAACGGACAAAGGAAAGTCAGTGGAGCTTTTAGCAAAAGCCAGAGTATGGATCTAAATCACATACAGAATGCAACCAAGTTCTTTCACAGGAGGCAAGGTTGAGTTTTTCAACCCTGCACTGAACCAGCCTCTCTGGAAAAGTAAGTGACTTGTATCCCTCATATGACAAGAATTCAGCAAGACAGCAAAAGAGAACACTATATGGTGCTTCCTTTCTACAGAGACTTGAGCTGTTTTAAAGTCTTGTTTGTGGTTCTCTATATCTGCTTCTGGTTTCCTGAGCACTCCCCTGGTTTGACCTATAACTTCTCCATGACCCTGGACTCTCACAAAATTTTTCCCACTGGGGACTTTTTAAATTGTGCTTCACTCTGGCCTTTTCACTGGTTTTCTTGAATCTGGTGACTCAGGTGGTAAAGAATTCGCCTGCAATGCAAGAGACCCAGGTTTGATCCCTGGGTCAGGAAGATCTCCTGGAGAAGGAATGGCTACCCACTCCAGTATTCCGCCTGGAGAATTCCATGGACAGAAAAACCTGGTGGGCTACAGACCATGGGGTCGCAGAGTCGGACATGATTGACAGACTAACCCTTTCATTCTGGCCTTTTCATTGGCTTTCTCGAACCTGGTTTACTTTGTTTCCCCTTGATTCAGTGATGCCACCTGCTACCCCCCCAGGGTGAGGCAAAGTCCTCCAGGAAACAGAAAGACTCTGATTATGGAAAAGGGAGAAAGAGCCATCAGAGTAATAATACTTCCAGTGGTGAAGTCCCCATAGAGACCTAAGAGATAGGTGGAATGCCAAGATCTGTTTAGTTGTTTGGCAAGCATGCATATCTAGGTGATCTAATAACTATGTAAACCAACTGAATGTTATCAAGTGCACTTGAAAAGTCTCAACTACAGAGTGCTCATGCCTCAGAATCCCCACTACACAGCAGGGGTCAGTTGTCTACACGGACCTAGACAACGCATTGGAGTGGACAAGTGGGTGCCAGGAAAATGAGAGAAAATGGGGAAAGGCAGGATTCTGGGCTCCTGGTCTTTGGTTGGAAAATCTTTCCCCTTTGCATTGTCCAGTGGTGACAGAGAGTGGGGAGAAACCTGAGACACATCAGGAATGAAACGAGACGCCATGCCCTGTTTTAGCTCAAAGGCTCCTGAGGAATCCAGCGTCATCCACTCTCCACACACTCCGCTGTGGAGGTGGTAACGTCAGGCTCAGTGTGACAGAACTCCAAGTTCTCTTCACTGGACACTCGTTCATGACAGAGTCTACTGAGGGCATTCACCGCATTTGTCTGAAAAGGCAGCACTTAGGTGGTAGGTCCAAAGATGGCCTGTAATTCAGGAGGCCTTACAGCTTCACCACGTAGTCTCATTTCACCTGAAGAAATCACTGCCTTATTCTTCATTATTTTATTTAATAATATACTAATTACTTAGAAATAAAATTCTGCCCAAGAAAGCAGAAATATTTTAATGGCTTTTATCTCTATATTGTCAAATTTTTTGTTTTCTTCAAGTATCTAAATGTTTCCACTTAGTTTATAATAAAAATAGGATCCTAGTAAAATAAACAAAGAATTTTAAAACTGGAAAGACCATCAGACTCTAGTGCTCTTTATTTTTATAAAAGAACCCAAGTCTAGAATGATTAAATATTTCAATAGAAGTCATTCCCTGTAAAAGCTCAAAAATAGTATTCCCGTGAAAAATCTAAGCCTCTAAGGACTTAGTTAATTCACCTAAAATCAAAAACTAATAAACGATGATGCTCATACTCAAATTCAGATGTCTCCACTGGCTTTGGAGACAGCTGTGATATGGTTGTGAAAGAGCAATTGGACACCAGTACCCATTATGCTGTGCAGCCTTTTTCATGCAGATAGAGAACTATTTTGCATACCTAGACTGGTAATGTGAGTGCACTGACGTGCCACATTTTGAATCAATGCTAAGCAAAGGCAAAAAGGATTTGGGGTTGTCCACTTGTGTTTCTGGAATCTGATCCTATTGTAAACAGAATAACAACTTGCACCTGTTTATTCCCCCCCAGTCTTTAATTTAATTCTTCCTAGCTATTCCTCAGCCCTGCAGCTTCCGGGAGCAGTGTTTCTTTAAGGATGTTATGTGGACCATAATAAGGGTCATGCGCTTGAGCTCCTTTTTAACATATACAGATTCCTGCGTCCCACCCAGAAGTACCCCATATTTCTAGGATGGAGGGGTGGATTGGGAGTTGTCATCTTTATAAGTCTCCCTTGAGGCTTATGTACACTGAAATTTGAGTCACTGAGATAATACAGAAATGTCATTGACTGAGACTGTAACAGTTTGCCTGAAAATAATAAGAACTGAAATCATGATTAGAATAGAGTTGCCTCCGGGAAAATCTTTCCTTAGTTACAAAGTTGAACTTTTTCAGAGTGCAGTTTAAAAACTATCTTGAATTGCCTTCAGAATCTATTTTATGGATTACTGCAGATACACAATAATCTGGAAAATACTGAAAAGTGGAAAGAATCAGCAATTCCCACTAGACAGCTACTTTTAATATTTTGATATATTATCTTTTTTCTTTTCTTCAAGAAAGCAGCCTTTTTCTAACTTTGAGGATGATTTACAAATGAACTCTTTAGTCAAAAACAGTATTTTGTCAAACCTCCTTTAGTACAAGGATAGTCACATTGGCAGAACTGACAGGGTCAGAGTAAAGGGACAAAGTAGGTGATTAAACAGTTAATCTCACTAGGGGCCTGTAGGTAGGAAAAATATGGGAGACCCCTTTAAGTTAACAACTACTCAAGAAAGCAGGTTTGCTTAACCACAAAATCAGGCACGCTTGCTTAGCAACAAAATCGCACAACAGCAGCACAGGACACGCCCTAAAACAATAGTGGCATGAGACCTACACCCCACCCAGTGAGCTCAGTAGTTAATGATCCCTAGAACATGCTTTCTGCACACATAAAAACAGTAATTTGTGGACCTAGCTTGACCATGTAGAAAACTCCCCTGCTCAACCTGGAGGAGGAACCGATGATGGAAGCATGATGTCTGCCCAAGAGAGATAAAAGTTCTCCCCCTCCCCACTTTTTCTTTGATTATAAAACTGTAGCCAACTAAGTTCTCAGGGCGTGGCATTTCTCACCTGTCTGCTTTGTAAACCTCACAAAAGTCCTGTTCTAATAAATCACTTATCTATCATTTTACCTCTTGCTAAATTCTTTTCCGCACTGAGACATAAACAACTGTGATACTGAAGCTCTTCAGAGCCCTGGGACACACGTTTCAGAACCATGTGGTCAGGGATGATAAATCTATATCCTGACTGACTTCATTCCAGGGAGGACAAACTGCTGCCCCCTGCCTTATAATCAACCTGTCAGGAAGCTGTCATCAACCCGTCTTCTGATCTTTGGAGAAAAGCACTGTGTAAAGGGCCCAGCATCAGTCTCTACTGGTGGCAGGTTACGCACTCAGCCAGACCAGCCTTGATGGGGTTAAGCCCACATTGCTGGGCCCACCCATAACCTTTGCTCCCACCACTGTGGCTAGTGAGCAATCACTGAAGTAACCGCAGAAAGAGTCTGACATTCAGAGTGGGTCACTTTGTCCACCTTTCTATTTAAAGTCTCTGCTACATGGATGCTATTTGCTGAGTAATGTGGGACATAAAACTTTTTCACACTCTGTATTCATTCTGAAAGTTTCATCTACATAACTCTTTCCCCGTCCTCTTTGTCAGCAATCTGCCAAAACTTTTTTCTGGGTCTACACCGTGTAAACAAACTGCCAGTCACTGTCCATGAATCGGTATATCTGCACTTTTGACCCTCTCTCAACCCAGACACACACATATTGCTCAAAGTTCCACCCACTGAGAGGATTTTCCATCACAACTGTCTTGCAGGGCCACCTCGGAATAGGGTTATAATGCTGCAGCCATCTGCTGCCAGTTAATGGCAACACATTGTGAAAACTATCTACAAACTAGGCCTTAGCTTTTTTTCCTTCTTCAGTCAAATGCTTCTGTCTTCAGGAGCTGCTAGGACTTCATCTTATTTATACCATTTCTACTTGATGGTGGATTGCTGATGCCTTCAACCAACCTTGTATCTTGGTGGATAAGAAAACATCTAGTTCATCATTGGAAGTTCAGGTCATAAAGTCTCTTAGATGTCCCAGATCAGAAACTCAGTCTCTACCAGGATCCAGTAGCAAACCAAGACCTGTTTCTGAAAAGAACAGTTATCTATTTCAAAGCCCTAGTGCTCTGTGCTTTTGCTAGTATGACTGTTGTAGCCAGTCTCTAAAACTGTTCCCAATGGTCCTCACCTCCTATTACTTATGACCTTAATCCCATCCCCTTGGGGATGAGCTAGACTGCATGCACGCATGCTCAGTCGCTTCAGTCGTGTCCAGCTCTTTGCAACCTCATGGACTGTAGCCCACCAGGTTCTTCTATCCATGGGATTCTCCAGGCAAGAGTACTGGAGTGGGTTGCCATTCCCTTCTCCAGGGGATCTTCCCTACCCAGGGATTGAACCTGGGTCTCCTACATTTCCTGCATTGGCAGATGGATTCTTTACTCCTGAGCCACTGGGTAAGGCCATGAGCTAGACTAGTGGCTTGCTAATTAATATGCAGAAGTGATTGGGATATCATGGTGAGATCAGGTTATAAAAAGACTGTGGCTTCCATTTTTAGGCCAATGTCTGTCTGTCTCTACTCACACTAGAGAAACCAAGCAAGCTGTCTTGCTGTGAGAAGCCCTATGGAAAGGCCCACAGTTTATCAGCCTAGAAGGAATGGAATGAAGCATGCTAACAACTATGAGTGAAGTTGGAAGTGGATCCTTCAACTCTAGTCAAGTCTTAAAATGACTGTGCTCCACCCAGTAGCTTGGCTTGATTGTAACTTCAGGAAATGCTATGAGCCAGGCTTCCCAGGTGGCTTAGTGGTAAAGAATCGGCCTACCAGTGCAGGAGACTCAGGAGAGGCAAGTTCAATTCCTGGGTTGGGAAGATCCCCTGGAGGAGGAAATGGCAACCCACTCCAGTATTCTTGCCTGGAAAATCCCATGGACAGAGGAGCCTGGCAGGCTACACTCCATGGGGTCACAAAGAATCAGACATGACTGGGCATGTGTGCACAGAATCACCAGCTAAGCTGGTCCTGTACTCCTGACCAACAGGAATTGTGAAAAATTTATATTTGTTGTTTTAAGCCACAATTTTTTGAAGCAATCTACTATGTCATAACAGATAGATATAATGATTATATATGGGTTGTTCTACACAATATTGCTTCTGAACTAGGAACTCATTTCTTAGCTAAAAAAGTGTGCCAATGAGCTCATGCCCACTGAGTTTACTGATTCTGTCAGGTTAAGACACCCTCAGAAGTAACAGAACTGATAAAAGAGCCCAGTGAATAATCAGTCAGAGCACCTGTTGGGGAACAATGCAATGAAAGGTTAGGGCTCTATTCTGTAGGATGTGGGCTATTCTTGGGATCTGAAACTAATATAGGGTACTCTCTCCTTCCATAGTGAGAATACATTAAATAAGGGGTAGATCTGGGAGAGTATCCTCCACTACAATAGTTCATTACAACCCCCCAAAATTTTGTTTTCCATCTTTGCAAGTTTGATTGTTCTTGGTTTTAGAGGCTTTAATTTAAGGCAGCATGCTCCCACCAGAGATCACAACATTAGCTCCAGTGAACTGGAAGACAAGACTTCCACTGGCTAAGTTGAATTTCTCATGCTACTGAAATAACAAAGAAGAGATCATTGTTTTTCCTGGGGCAATTGCTCCCAACCAGTAAGGGTAAACCAAGTGTCTGCTGTAAGACTCTGTCTGGAGCCCAAGGCATTCTCTGAGTTCTCTCAAACATGGCTGTACAAATTAAGGCAAAACTATAACAACATATTAAAGACAGACCACTAAGAACACATTTAGGGTACTGATAGATTTTCCAATGTTTTTAAATTATACTATGCAATGATATGAAAATACAGAAAAACATGTGGATTTACCTCCTGAATAATGTTCTATTAGAATACTCTTTATATAGTAGGAATAAAGCATTATTTTATTTGTCCATATTAAAAAAAAACAACAACACAGACCACTAAAATTCAGATCCTTCGGGAGTAAAGATTTGGATTGCCTCCACCATGAAAAGAATCCTGACTGACTGTGGTGCCAGTTGAGGACAAAGGAAACATAGAATTCAGAGTAGATAATGACTGCACATGACTGCAGCAGCTATGCAGAGCTCCCTTTCTTGTTATGCATACACTGATATATATTTACTTATTTTTTCCTTCCCTATTATTGTCCCTCTTTATTTTCTGTAAGGGCTTTTATTGGTGATTAACTTTACAATTTAATCTGCATGTTACAGAGTATTTACTTAGTTGGGATTGAGTAGAATAGCTTTTGAACTGTGGTGTTGGAGAAGACTCTTGAGAGTCCCTTAGACTGCAAGGAGATCCAACCAGTCCATTCTAAAGGAAATCAGTCCTGAATATTAATTGAAAGGACTGATGCTGAAGCTGAAACTCCAATACTTTGGCCACCTGATGTGAAGAAACAACTCACTGGCAAAGACCCTGATGCTGGGAAAGACTGAAGGCGGGAGAGGCGGGGAAGAGGATGAGATGGTTGGATGGCATCACTGACATGATGGACATGAGTTTGTGTAGGCTCCGGGAGTTGGTGATGGACAGGAAAGCCTGGCGTGCTGCAGTCCATGGGGTCACCTAGTTGGACATGACTGAGCGACTGAACTGACTGACTGAACTGAGTAGGACTGATAATAACATCATCCAGAAATAGTTATGGTGACTACTGGGCCTTTAGGTGTCTTTCTTTAAAATTTAGTTGTTTTTAGCTACGCTGCGTCTTTGTTGCTATGCAGGCTTTTCTCTAGTTGTGGCAAATGGGGACTACTATATGGTTGAGGTGCACAGGCTTCTCAATGTGTGGCTTCTCCTGATGTGTAGCACAGGCTCTAGAGCACTAGAGCTTCTGGAGCTGCAGCTCCCGGGTTGTGTAGGGCACAGACTCAATAGTTGTGCAGCACAGGCTTAGCTGGGGTTCCCAAGTGGCAAAGAACCCACCTGCCAATGCAGGAGACACAGGTTCGATCCCTGGCTTGAGAAGATCCCCTGGAGGAAGGCATGGCAACCCACTCCAGTATTCTTGCCTGGAGAATCCCATGGACAGAGGAGCCTGGTGGGTTACAGCCCACAGAACCACAAAAAGTCGGACGTGACTGAAGCAACTCAGCTCGTAGGCATAGGCTTAGCTGCTCCATGGCAAGTGGCATCTTCCCCAAATAGGGATCAAATCCAATGTCTCCTGAATTGGCGGGTAGAGTCTTTGTCACTGAGCCACTGGGGAAGCCCTTTAGGTTTCTTTGAAGGAGAGGATGGAAATAGCTTTGTAAAGAGAACAGCACCATCTTGTTAAGCAAAACCAAAGGACGTCATTGCTGTAAGACAGAAACATGTAAACAGACACTAAATGACCCAAAAAATAGATTCTGCTAGCTATTCCCTGTCTCTCAGCTCCAAGCACTCCCCCGTTCAAGAATGCTCATGATGTTTGGGTGTATGTACTAAAATTTCCCGATGTCTTGCCAACAAGTTTCTGGTTAGATTCCGCAAAACGGAAGCCTACGGTGGAGCTTGGAAAGAGGAAGAAGGACTCTTCCTGCTTTCAGTTCCTGTCAGGCTTGCTCCAGCAGCAGCAGCAGCTGCTGCCACTGCCAACTATGACTCGAGCCTTTTTCGGCTGGCCCTGCCACATATCCTGCCGTGTTCCCTTGGCAGTAAGAACATTCGATCCACTGTGCTTCCTCGCCGGCTGTACCATGCCACCTGAACCATCTAAGCACCTGTTGGGTTATATCCCCCTCATTTAAAAGTCTGAGTACCAACCATAATGCTTCTGAGGTCTGAAAATCAGCTGAAATGTACTCCTTGAGAAATGATCATCAGTCCCAGAGAGCCTCTCCTTCAAAGCTGTGCTGCCAAGTCGCTTCAGTTGTGTCCAATTCTGTGCGACCCTATGGACTAGAGCCCACCAGGCTCCTCCATTCATGGGATTCTCCAGGCAAGAGTACTGGAGTGGCTTGCAAATCAGTATTAGTATTAGGGGGTCTCCAAAGAAACAGAACCAATACAAGAAAGATAAACAGAAAGACATACACATACAGAGAAAGTGAAAGTGAAGCCGCTCAGTCGTGTCCGACTCTGCAACCCCATGGACTGCAGCCTACCAGGCTCCTCCACCCATGGGATTTTCCAGGCAAAAGTACTGGAGTGGCGTGCCATTGCCTTCTCATACACATAGAGAGACTCAACAGATATTGGCTCATGTGATTATGGAGCCTGAGAGGGCCCATATCTGCAAACTAGGGACCCAGGAAGGCCAGAAGTGTCATTCAAAGGCCTGAGAGCCAGAGCCAGTGGTATAGGTTTCGGTCTGTCCGAAGGCCTAAGCATCACGAGCATAAAGGGCAGGGAAACAGTGATGTCCCAGCTCCAGGGATCAAGGAAAGGGCAAACTCAAGCTTCCCCTACCTTTCGGTTCCCTTCAGGCCCCCAACGGATCATATGAAGCACGCCTACATTAGGGAGGGCAATCTGCCTTACTCAGTTCACCAATTCAAATGTTAATTGCTTCTGGAAACCCTCTCACAGACACACCAAAAATACTGTTTAAACAGATGTAAGAGTCAAGATTTTTCATCCTAAGTTTCAACAGTTCTAGCAAAGAACTTAATCAATGTAATAAATATTGTCATTTTAAAATAAAACTATTCCATCACTCCAAATTTATCCACTAGACTCTAAAAATCATAGCTGTTTAATATCTACCATCTCCATTTAAAAAATACATTCCACCTCACCCACAATTTTATACTTAAAAGTTCATAGCCACATTTCTCTATAATAAAAATATGTATGTTAATTTGTACCATTTTAAAATCTTCAGTGTACACAATTCAAATTTTTAAAAATTTCTTCTGGCTTGATTAATTACAATTAGCATTACTATACAATGAAGTATAAAAATATGTTTTGATATACTGCTGCTAAGTCATTTCAGTCATGTCCTACTCTGTGCAACCCCATAGACAGCAGGCCACCAGGCTCCCCCATCCCTGGGATTCTCCAGGCAAGTACTACTAAATATAAAAGTAAAATTTATGGAAATATCTTTAATGAGATTGATGTTCCTTTAAAAAAAATAACATCACATATCTGTGGACAGACAATGTTAATTATTGGGATGAGATGGAGCTCAATGGAAATCAATAAAAATATTATCAAGTGTGGGGCTTAAAATATATATTAATAACCATGTATATTATTTATAAATTATTAATAATATAGATTGTAGAAGCTACAACACACTTCAAATGGTAGGGATGAATAGAGAGAAGAGACGTAACATAATTCTTAATAAGCAGTAATCTCCCAAAGTTTAAAGGACATAAAATTTAAATTTTCTAGTAGCCTTTTGGCAAAGATACTGAAAATATTTCTCCTGATAATCAGAAAAGTAGATTTTATTTAAAGATGTCATGTTTATCTTTGGAAAGTAAACATTTCATCTCCTTACTTGAAATCACACAAATATATAAAATAAGGCATTGGTTTATCTCTTAGTTTGAGTAGACTTCTCAGAGACTGTTTCAAATTGTCCCTTTATTTAGTGCCTTTGAAATTTTCTTTTATTCCAAGGGAATGCACTATAGTAAAATTAAGTTGGGTAAAAAGTTAACTTATTTTTTGTAAAGAGGAAAAATGGAGACTGTGAAAGAGAAGCTAAAAAGGAGAAATTGCAAAGTACTACTTTGACCACAGGCAACTCTATTTTATAAACATAATTAGAGAAATTTGGAAACATATCCTCTAAAAACTAATGACATCTACAAACTTGAAATTCATGGGAAGGCTTTGTGAAACTCAAGTGGTAACAATACCCCTGTTTGGAAGCCACTAGTCAAAGAATATTTTTAAAGACCATTGCACATATAGAGTACAATCAACATTAGTCCTTGTATTAGGTGGTTATTAAAAAAAATGAGAAGCATACTGAAATACAATTTCAGATATAGGGGTAGAAACAGAAATATATTTTTTTGGGGGGGGGAATAAATATCTGCTTCTTCTAATAAAAATTTCTTTGCAGTAGCCTCAGCTTTATTGTACCCAAGTTTTGACTTAACAGTCAAAGCTAAGATTAATTATAAATTCACCATGTACAAAGTTGGCCTTAAATCTCTTGCTCCAAAATTCCCAGTCTTTGCATTCCAACCTACCTCTGTAACACTGCTGCCCAGCTCGTCAGAAGTATCATCACTAGTCTTAAGACCCCAAATTTATCACAGTCCCTCCAACAACTATACTATCAGCATAGTTTTACTCTAAAGTAGGAAAACAGGGTTTCCCCGGTGGCTCAGTGGTAAAGAAATTGCCTACCAAAGCAGGAGACACAGGTTTAATCCCTGATCCAGGAAGATCTATGCACCACAACTACTGAGCCTGCGCTTTAGAGCCCAGGAGTTGCAACTAGTGGGCCCATGTGCTGCAACTGCTGAAGCCTGCACGCACCCTAGAGTCTGTGCTCTGCAGCAAGAGAAGCCACTGCAGTGAGAAGCATGAGCACTCCAGCTAGACGGCAGCCACCACCTGCTGCAACCAGAGGAAACACCACATGGCAACGGAGACCCAGCACAGCCAAAAATAAATAAATAATTAAAAAAAGAAACATTTATGTCTTGTTATGAAAATGAACTTATAAACTTTACTTCCTTAAGTACAAACAGGAAGCAATACTATCATCAGCATCTTTAAAACAAATTGAACCCAACTGTCTAAAGCCACAGAAATCACTGACAAGAATTACAATTATGTACATGGAGTAAATTTTTAAATTATGTTTTTTTATACAGACTAATTCTCCACTTTCTGAATGTTTTGTAATATAAACCTCTGTATCTATATCTTGGACTGTTTTAATCATTTAGTGGATAAATTTCAAGACAGAACTAGGTCTCAATGAATTCATCACTATATTACAGTACAGCATATTTAACTATTACATAAAACTAGTTTCATTTGAGTCACAACCTCAATTGCCTACAGGGACCAGGAAGTAATCTAAACATGGAACAGGTTAGGTGTAAGATAACAGACAGTAATGAAAAGCATTCTGTTCTAAAGGCACTCAATTATTTTTAATACTATAAGCCAAACAAAAAAAATACCTGGAATTGATATGACCAAATTTACAAGGGGTAGAATTTTGCAATTCTCATTGTTTAGCTTTCACAACATATTCAACAGATTCAAAGCCAATATTTACCTAGTACCCAGATAAATATAATGAGAAGATATATATAATGAGACAATGGTTATGAAATGTTACTGTTGACACAGCAAGTATATGTGTATAAAGTTGTCTCATTAAATTTTATGAGACCCTAGCTGTGATTAGAATTACATACAAATTACAGATCAAACCTACACCCCTAACTTACTACATTATATCAAAAAGAAAACCACACTTTAGATGAAAAGAATATTTTATTGCAATACTTTAATACCGAAACCAACTATTATACATATCCACCAACTCTTTTTCACTGTCCCTATGTATCTCAGAAGATAGTCAAAGTGAGATTAATTGGATGAAGCATTCTCAACAAATCTAGAACATTCTATACTTCAATTAAAGTTAGGTCCTTTAATAAATTACATCTTATTCCATTGTTCTATAATATTTATGAAATGATTAGTGCAATAACATCACTGAAGTATCATTTAAAAGGCAAATACCCTATAGATTTGGATTTGTCATCCCGATTCCTTGGCATTCAATAATGTAAGCGTCTTTAGAGGCATCTTCTTCATCTTCTGATTTCTTCACAGTAAATTTAGCCTGAAACCAGAAGAGCATTTAGTATATAAGTAATACGAAGAGAGACACAGGGGAGAGCCCATAACTCCTGCTTAAACAGGTAGGCAGTTAATACCAAACTCATTTTACTGAAGAAGCTAGAGATAGAAAGATCAAATGACTCATGAGGAATTCAATAGCCTACATATGAAATACTTTATTCCAGAGGCATGGTCCTTATTCAGAGGTATACGAATGTGGAGTTTTGCCAGAATATACGTAACCTGGCTCCCATTTCTTACCCACTGAGTCAGAACTCATCAGAAGTGCAGCTTTAAGTAAATATCAATTTTTAAATCTCAATACCTACTTTCTAAATTTTTTCTAAAACATGGCACTGAAGCATTTAAACTTCTTTTATCTTGTCAAATATCAAATTACCCTTTAATTTCTCTCAAATTTTCTTGCCAATTTAATTCCCTAAATACAGTATTTAAAATATCTAGTTCAGAGGAGACAGGTGGAGAGAGGTGACAATTAACATCTTCCCTCATCATTATTGGGTTTGACACTGTACTTTTTACTTGTTAACTAATTCAAGTTTAGCTTTGAAACACCTGATCTGTATCACTATATTGTGGAAACATGATTTTTTTTTAAAGCAAATATATTCATTCTAAGAAAATGGAATTAAAATCAAAATAACGGAGGAGGCTGACTGAATCTGTGACAGAGGGATTTGAAGTATGCATAAAAACTTTGAAATACAATTTGAAAACTACTCCAAGGTCCTGTTGAACTGCAATATTTAAAAAGTATTCCAGTTTTAGGATTAGATGGCTGTGTGTGGACACTGAAATTTATTGTTGTATGAATAAACAATGAATCTGAATTATGAGCTAGATAGACTATTATATATATACATATTTTTTCAAATTACAAGCACTATATAAATAAGGTACATATAAAAGCCTACATATAAAATTACAAAAAATTAGAGTTGGAAGGAGCCCTAAGGGACACAGTCTCTGACGTTCCTGATCAATTACCTGCACTGAGACATAGAATGATGAAGCAGCTTACCCCAGGTCACTGAGTTACAACACAACAATGCTGAATGAGAAACCAGAGCAAAAAAATCCAGTTCATGGCACTTTCCACTGTGCATTCAGTTCAAACAACATATGAGTGTCTACTATGTGCAAAGTACTGTAGAAACAATGAATATACCCTTGTCTCTGCTATCAAGGAGATCACAGTCTACATGGGGAGACAGACTAATAATAGTTACAAAATAAAGCATAAGTAGAATAATAAAAAATACAGTTAATTATCTTTTGAATCAAATATAATTTGCTTTGCCTCCTATTGGGCCTTTTCCCACAATTTAATCAAAATCTACCTATTCTGTCTAATAACAAAAAAAGTACATATTAAGAATCATACAAATAAAATGTGAAGAGTAGGGTAACAGCGGTTTTGTGCTTGGTACACCTCTGTTATGTTTCATTTCTTATTACTACATACATTATTTTTGTAACCTTTTAAAATGCTTAAGGTCAACATGTTCCTTCATAAAATTCTGAGTTATAAATTTTATATTATTTTATAAAATTATATTATAAAGACTATAGCAAAATAGAAATATGTAAAACACATCACTGAGAAAGGAATGAAATGATGCTGTATGTGTTAGCTGTTAAAAAAAAGAACAGAGAAACAATTTTAAAAAGAGGAAAATACCTAAATGTCAACAGTGGTCTTACTGGCAAAGGGGAGTTAGAGACAGGATTCTTCCTCTATTTTCTAAACTTTCTATAAAGAAGTTAGTTTCAGATGAAATACACATGTCATTTAAGAATCCTGTTAAACAAGGAATAAATATGAGATTATTCATGTTAAGTTCTTTTTCACTAAAAATTATACATCTAGGGAATTCCCTGGCAGTCCAGTGGTTAGGACTTGGCGCTTTCACTGCTAAAAGACCAGGCTAGATGCCTGGTCAGGGAACTAAGATTCTGCAAACCACACTGTATGGCCAAAGTTGAAAATACATTAACCTATATATACAGCTACTCTTCCGAAGTTGAAAGGACTGGTAAAATGTTAGAATTTCAGCAAATATTCTATTCTACCAAAATAAAATCACAAGGAAATAAAATATATAAAATTTTTATATAATAATTTAAGTTTCAGTTCAGTTCAGTTGCTCAGTCATGTCCGACTCTTTGCAACCCCATGAATCGCAGCATGCCAGGCCTCCCTGTCCATCACCATCTCCGGGAGTTCACTCAGACTCACGTCCATCGAGTCCGTGATGCCATCCAGCCATCTCATCCTCTGTCGTCCCCTTCTCCTCCTGCCCCCAATCCCTCCCAGCATCAAAGTCTTTCCCAATGAGTCAACTCTTCGCATGAGGTGGCCAGAGTACTGGAGCTTCAGCTTTAGCATCATTCCTTCCAAAAAAATCCCAGGGCTGATCTCCTTCAGAATGGACTGGTTGGATCTCCTTGTAGTCCAAGGGACTCTCAAGAGTCTTCTCCAACATCACAGTTCAAAAGCATCAATTCTTCAGCACTCAGCCTTCTTCACAGTCCAACTCTCACATCCATACACGACTACTGGAAAACTATAGCCTTGACTAGACAGACCTTAGTTGGCAAACCAGAGCTTTGACTAAATGGACCTTTGTTGGCAAAGTAATGTCTCTGCTTTTGAATATGCTGTCTAGGTTGGTCATAACTTTTCTTTCAAGGAGCAAGTGTCTTTTAATTTCATGGCTGCAGTCACCATCTGCAGTGATTTTGGAGCCCCCAAAAATAAAGTCTGACACTGTTTGCACCGTTTCCCCATCTATTTCCCATGAAGTGATGGGACTGGATGCCATGATCTTCGTTTTCTGAATGTTGAGCTTTAAGCCAACTTTTTCACTCTCCTCTTTCACTTTCATCAAGAGGCTTTTTAGCTCCTCTTCACTTTCTGCCATCAGGGTGGTGTCATCTGCATATCTGAGGTGATTGATATTTCTCTCCCTTGTGATTTGATCTTATAGTTCCCATTAAAATGCCTTCACTTACTGTAAGGCAGTACCTACCACATATGGGCTTTAATGGATGCTCTCCCGGGTTTGCTCAAAGTTCAGTCCTGCCCCTAAGAAACTATCTGGTCTTCAGCAATTAATTTAATCCCTCTGCCTCACATGACTCATAAATAAAATGAGATTAATAATAAATAGCCACCCACAACGGTCATGCAGAGTAAGATGATTCAGCTTCACTGCTGAGTGAGTTCAGTATCTGCAATTACAATTACTACTGAAGTTTTCTGTTTATTAAAATTTGACTCCAAATTGTCCATAATAAAGATCAATCACTCTTTCTGATGGAATACTCACCTTTGCTAGTTGCTCAGCAAAATGTATAGCTGTTTGGGTGTGGAGTGTAACTGGTCCTGTTTTTATTCTGGAAATTCCACTGGCTAACGCCATAAAAATGATCAGCTATTAAAAAAGAAAAACACAAAGAAGGAAACTCTCACACATTTACTTATACTTAGAGTTAAAATCTACTGCTTTCTGTATGAAAAAAATACTAGATATCAAAATAGCTAAAAAAGTTTATTTTTTAATTAGAGGATAACTGCTTTACAATAGTGTTCGTTTCTGCCATGCATCAACATGAATCGGCCATACATATACACACATCCTCTTTCTTGAACCTCCCTCCCACCTCCCACCCAATCCCACCCCTCTAGGCTGTCACACAGCATGAGGTTTGAGCTCCCTGAGTCGCACAGCAAACTCCCCCTGGCTATTCATTTTACAAATGGCAAAGTATGTTTCAATGCTACTCTCCCAATTCATCCCACCATCTCCTTCCCAACTGTGTCTGTAAATCTGTTCTGTGTCTCCACTGCTGCCCTGCATTTAAATAGGTTCATCAGTACCAGCCTTCTAGATTCCATATATATGCATTAATATACAATATTTGTTTTTCTCTTTCTGACTTACTTCACCCTATAACAGGCTCCAGGTTCATCCTCATTAGAACAGACTCAAATGCATTCCTTTTCCTGGCTGAGTAATAGTTCAGTGTGTGTGGTGTGTGTGTATGTGTGTGTGTGTGTGTATGTACACACACCACACTTTGTTTATCCATTCATCTGTCGATGAATATCTATGTTGCTTCCATGTCCTAGCTACTGTAAATAGTGCTGCCATGAACACTGAGGTATATGCGTCTTTTTCAACTATGGTTTTCTCAGATGGTAAAGCATCTGCCCGCAAAGTGGGAGACCCAAGTTCAATCCCTGGGTCGGTAAGATCCCGTGGAGAAGGAAATGGCAACCCACTCCAGTACTCTTGCCTGGAAAATTCCATGGACTGAGGAGCCTGACAGGCTACAGTCCATGGGGTCGCAAAGAGTCGGACACGACTGAGCGACTTCACTTTCACTTTCTTTCAGGGTATATGCCCAGTAGTGGGATTGCTGGGTCATACATGGCTCTAAGTGATAAAGAACCTGCCTGATAATGCAGGAGACATAAGAGGCCTAGGTTCGATCCCTGAGTCGAGGAGACCCCTTGGAGGAGGACACAGCAACCCATTCCAGTATCTTTGCCTGGAGAATCCCACAGACAGAGGAGCTGGAGGGGTCTACAGTCCATAGGGTCACACAGAGTTGGACATGAGTGAAGTGACTTAGCACACATGCACATTACCACTTCATGCTATAACTCTTTATTCCTAGTTTAAAAAAGAATTTCCATTTCTTTAGGTTTACAAATATCCTAAGATGATAGAAAACCTGTGTCACCAAAAGTCTGTGGAATAGCACAAAAATGCTTAGTAAGTTTATAAACTTAATGTTTAAGAATACAGAGTTGAAAATTAATACATTTTATCAGACCACTTGTCCCTGCAAGCTAGTATATATAAACTGACAAGTTTCTTTAAAAGTTCTAAAATTACAACATTTTAACAGGTAAACAAATACACTAATACAGAATTACTAGACTGTAGAATAGTAAGAAGGAAGAGACTAGAAATAGGAAAACTGTCTTAAGAAAGCTGGTCAAAAAACCTTGAAGAATACTTTTCTAAGCAGAGACATCTGATTGTGATTAAGGGGAAAAATTGGTCGAAAGGAAAATCTATCAAGACAGTGGACCATAAAAAGACTGCACTTGGAATACTCATGAGCATTTCTTAATGTGAGTAGGTGTGTTGAGTTTGAGAGGTGTGACATATCCAAGTGGAGACGCTGACGGGCGTAAGGGGTATAATGGACATGGAGGTGAGGAGAAAGGTCTGGGCCAATGATATAAATTTAGAAGCTGTCATCAGCATACGGACGGTACTCGGGCCGTGAGACTGGGAAAAACAACCGAGAGACCAAGTACAGATCAACAAAAGAGGTGTGAGCTTAAGCACAAGGGCTCTCCAAAATTTAGAAGTCGAGAAGAGGCAAACAGCAATAATAGTAAACTAGCAAAGGGGCTAGAATATATGGCTAGCGATACAGAAAGGTAACAGTATTTCAGAAATCACATGAAGAAAGTATTTCAAGAACAAAGGAGTGCTCGGTGTGCCCAATGCTATAGCCAGGTTGAGTAAGATGAAAACTCAAATTTGTGGTATATAAATTCCAGAATAATACTTTAAAAATGGACTGAAAGTCAATGACTAAAATCTATATTCAATCTAACTGCCCAATATTCAAATCTAACAGGCCACGAGTTTTTATCCTGAAGTGGTACTACCTGGTCTTGCAGATACTCATCCACAGCACCACCATGTCTAAGATTTGCTAGCAGCATTTCAGCAGCTTCAATTCCAACCTTGTCTGCATTAACACCTACAACAGGCACAATATAAAAAAAAAATTAATTACTAAGAGGCAAAAAGTTTAACATATCCCAATTGGCACTGGCATAACATCTTTTGGGCCTCTGAACTCACCCATTGCAACTTTTAGGGTAAGATCTTCATGTACTGAATCTTCTGAGAGCTAAGCATATGCAAATACTTTATTAGATGGACCAGTGAGGGGGGTAGGGGAGGAGGACAGGCTTTGGCCCTGTTAAGAAGTACTAATTATAAAATCAATTTATATGACACTGTAATACTATAATACTCTATAATACTATGCCTTGATTTCAAAATTTTATTTATTTTATTTATTTATTTTTTTAATATTTATTTATTTGGTTGTGCTAGGTCTTAGTTGTGGCAGATGGGATCTTTGATCTTTGTTGGAATCTCCAGTTGCAGCATGTGGATCTAGTTCCCTGACCAAGGATCGAACCCAGGCCCCCTGCATTAGGAGCATGGAGTCTTAGCCACTGGACCACCAGGGAAGTCCCCGATTCCAAATTTTAAATTCACAATTCATATATATTACAATTAGTCTGCAGACAATTCTATTAGAATTAAAGGATTTTTTAAAAGTTCAGATAATTTTCACCTAAGGAAGAATAGATAAAGATTCTCAGGTTAAATAAACAAAGTTTTATTCTTTTAAGATTTGAACAAGTATTACCTTATTTGTTTCTTAGCAGCACTGACAGCTTGTAGGACCCTAGTTCCTTGACCAGGGATGGAACCCAGGCCCTGGAAGTTCTAACCACTGGACTGCCAGGGAATTCCCTGGTATTACCTTATTTTAAAAATAAGAATATTTGTTCCATTGTTCTACTTCCTGCTTCTCTACACATACCACAAATATTTGGTACAATGCTAAATACAAAATAAATCCATCAAATGTAGTGGAATGTCAGATGATTCCTTTTATTTACTTTAAACTAAAAGAAGCCTACGGGCTTCCCTGGTGGCTCAGTGGTAAAGAATCCACCTGCCAGTGCAGCAGACGTGGATTCGAACCCTGGGCTGGGCAGATCCCTTGGAGAAGGAAATGGCAACCCACTCCAGTATTTTTTCTTGGGAAATCTCATGAACAGAGGAGTTTGGTGGGCTACAGTCCATGGGGTCACAAAAGAGTCTTGACACAACTTAGCAACTAAGCAACAAGAATAAAATTAACCCTTGGCTGCAAATGAAAATGGCTTTTGAAAAGTGAGAATGTGGTTCATTTTTATTTTATATTTGGAAATTCACCTAACTATATACATGTTTTGATAAAACGTCCCAGAAAATAGAAATCAAATTTTAACCATTTTTTCCCTTACAGAAGTCATTATAACAATGTAATACATTAAACTACCTTTATAACATTAATCAATCATTTACATGACTGAATGAAATGGTTGGGAACATGTATGAATCTTGACTTTCTGGTAAACGACTCTGCCTCTTTCATATCTTCTTCTAGATGTAAATAGAGATGATAATACCTTAGTTGCAAAGTTAAAACCAGAGATAATATTTATAAAGCTTCTAATTTCAAGACTAGTTCATAATAAGCTGTTAGTAAGAATAGTTACTACTGATAACACACATGATACCATGTATGTACCATACTAAGTGACACAAACTGGTTCCTTAGCTAAGGAGGTACCAAAAAAATAGAGGTAAGTGCTAAGCTTATGGTACAAACTATATATCCAATGAGAGTTTAGAAAAAGAAATTATAGGTTCCAGAATAATTTGAGAATGTTTCGTGAAGCATGAAAGGACTTAAAGGACTTGAGTCCTTAAAGAACAGCTAAAATTTCCACGGAGAACGAAAACAAGGAAGCAATTCCTGGCTTTGTAGTATTAGAGAACAGTAGTTGCACTAAGGTTTCTCAAGGTTTCCCTGCCAAGTGGCAAACTATTTCTCAGAGCCATTCACATTCCTTCCTACCCAGCTGCCTTGACAGTGAATAATGGTATGAATGGACCTACAACTTTACCAGCTATTAGCAGCAGTCTATGTTAACTGAACAAAATGAAGTAAGTATGATAATTTTTTTTATTAGTACTGTGTTCTAAATAAAAGAGCAAAATCCTAATTTCTTTGGAAAACCTAAGGTTTTTCTGACAAATACTCTTCTGGCATTTTAGAGGTTTCTTAAAATGGCCTCAATTTTGACAGCTTATAACAAATTAAAAAGATAGTCAATGATTTGAGGTTTCTTCTAGCTTATTAAAAGGACAAAACTGAACAGAGAAAGCCAAAGGACTGATTACAGCATCAGAGACATGCTCTGAATTACTACATATACTGAAGGAGGAAAAGAAAGCGCTTACTATAAGCCAGCAGTGTCCATACACAAGAAACAAGATTGATAAGCCAGAGGTATAATTCATCGTAGCAGATTGCTTTGCCCCATAGTAAAGTACAGAACTGAAAGATGAGTGGTCAACAAATCACACAGATATTCAACAATGTGAAAACATATATTCTGTCCATATTACAATTAAATAAATGTGGGAACAATTCTTGTATGTAGATAATGGTCTGATCTCATTTTTCAGTTAAGGAAAGCAGAGTCACCAGGTAACATAACTGCAGACGTAGGAACAACTTAGGTTTTCTTGCTCTCAATTTCGTGCTCTGTTATAATACACTGCCTCTATCTAAAACTGCTAAGATTTAAAAAAAAACCAAAACTCTCAAATCTCACCTTTGCAACAGGATTAAAGAATGTTATAGCTGGAAGGATTTCAGAGATTCTTCAGACTAATTCTCTCACTCAATAGATATACTAAGATCAAAATAGTTTTAGTAACTGAGACAAGGACAAAAATATGATTCGTTACAACTTATTGTTTGTAATACATATGGTGATGTGGACAACCAGACAGTGTTGCTTCTGATTATAATGCTTAAACATCAAGAGTCTAGTAATTTTCTAGTTAATTTAAATCAGAAATAAAAAGAGATCTGGATACTGGGAGCCATGACATCCCCTTGAGACCCTTAATATATCGACTACCTACCAGGTGGCTCTGGAGAAGGAAATGGCAACCCACTCCAGTATTCTCACCTAGAGAATCCATGGACAGAGAAGCCTGGCAGTCTACAGTCCATGGGGTCGCAAGAGTCAGACACGACTCAGCAACTAAACCACCACCACCAGGTAGCTCAGTGGGTAAGGAACCCTTCTGCAGTACAGGATACGCAGGTTTGATCCCTGGGTTGGGAATACCCTCTGGAGGGGGTATGGAAACCCTCTCCAGTATTCTTGCCTAGAGAATCCCAGAGACATAGGAGCCTAGTGGGTTACAGTCCACAGGGTCACAAAGAGTGGACGTGACTGAAGCTACTGAGCAGACACACTAAGAGGGAAGACCCCAAGGTACCTCTGCATTTGCTAGTTACATCCCCTTTGACTTGAGTGCCTGATTGGAAACAAGGGCAGGCACCTGGAGGAGTTAGGCAACTTTAGCAAGTAAGCAACTCTATCTTCTAATCCCTCCCACCACTGTAAGTCTAAAAACAAGAACTGTGCGTTCTATATGCGTGTTGTCCAAAACTACCTCATATGACAAAGTTTGAAAATGTTGATGAAATATTAGGAAAGAAAATTTTTCTGGGCTGGCAGAAGAGTTAATTCCAAGTATTGCTGATAACAGAGCAACGATCCCTTTATGATATCAATGCAACATATCTAAAACTATCATCTACACTGGCAGACTAACTCTACCTCCCATATTCACAAAGCTGTAAATGTTTCCAGGAACACAAGCTAGAAATCAAGGTCATTTCACTGCCTCCCTCACCTTCCATATCCAGCTGATCACCCTCCTAAATACCCTTATATCAGTACTCATCTTTCTAGCCTCAGTCATTGCATTCCTGGGTGTAGGCCCTCATCATTTCTGATGTGAACTGATATATGTGAACTGATATATTGTCTTCCTGCCTCTACTATGTTTTTCCTCTCATCCGATACACAGCTCCTTACTTTCCAAAGACCTGGTCTTATATCCCTCCTTAAATTATGTTTTCAGGATGAAACCCAAACTCCTTAAGGCCTATAAAACTCTTCAAAATCTTGACCTCTCTAATCTCATCTCTGTTCCTCCCTGTCCCAGATCCTCCACTCACCACTTATGTCTGTAGTTGCCCAAACAACACGAGCCCTTTCCTTTGTCCTCTTCTTTAGCTCTCCCCAGCCTTTTGTTTTGGCCACTCCACATAGCATGAGCGATCTTCGTTCCCAACCAGGGATCAAACTCATAATTGAACTCATGCCCCCCACAGTGGAAGCACTGAGTCTTATCCACTGGACCACCAGGGAAGTCCCAGCTCTCACTTTTCTATCCGGCTAACTTCTACTTTTCCATAGAACCCACTGGAGGATCACTGAATAGCACAAGATAGATCTGGGATCAATCAGTCCCCAAAGAATTAGCTATTCTTCTCCTGTGTTCCTAGGTGCCCTGGAGATAGAACAATCACAGCACTGGTCTGTCTCCTCTGCCAAACTAAGCCAGGCAGCAGAATTGGTGGTTCTCACTTTGAATCCTTCATTTATAGTACCTAGCAGATCTTGACGGAGAAGGCAATGGCACCCCACTCCAGTACTCTTGCCTGGAAAATCCCATGGATGGAGAAGCCTGGTAGGCTGCAGTCCATGGGGTCGCTACAAGTCGGATACGACTGAGCGACTTCACTTTCACTTTTCACTTTCATGCATTGGAGAAGGAAATGGCAACCCACTCCAGTGTTCTTGCCTGGAGAATCCCAGGGACGGGGGAGCCTGGTGGGCTGCCGTCTATGGGGTCGCACAGAGTCAGACACGACTGAAGTGACTTAGCAGTAGCAGCAGCAGCAGCAGGTCTTGATACTCAAGGATAATACAAACTGAACTCACATTTCACTCAGTGCCTACCAAGCATGTTACAATTTCTGACATATGGGCTCTTAGTCTCTGTTTTATATTTTGCATTATCTTTGCCCTCTTAAGACTGTTAAAGATACGGCATATAATACCTCACCAACCATGCTGATTCCTCACTGCACCTAACAAGTAATGAATATACACTACATATACAGTTTTGATCACTATTTCTCAAATTTTATTGTACCTTAGAGAGCTTATTCAAACAGATTTTTGGGCCCCAAAGATTCTGAGATTCTGGTTTCATACAGATGAGGTGGGCCCCAGAACTAGTATTTCCAGCAAACTCCCAGATGATGCTCATATGCTACCTGTCCGCCAACCACACACTGAAGAGCACAGTTTTAAACAATTCGTTTTATGTCTGATCAACCGAATACGTTGATTTTACCTATTCTCTTACACTGGTTAAATGTGACACCCAATTACTGTCTAGATCTACCAACTGAGCAGATTAAAATTACCTGAATTTGTGTATTCAGCAGTAATAATGTAGTTAAATGGCATGAGTGTAAGCATCTTTTAAAGATGTTATCAAGTAGGAAGAAAGCAATCAACTACCACACAAATAGGGAGGAGTTCAACTATTAACAGAAGGAAATGGCAACCCACCCCGGTATTCCTGCCTGGGAAATCTGATGGACAGAGGAGCCTGGTGGGCTACAGTCCATGAGGTCGCAGAGTCAGACACGACTGAGCGACAGCACACACACACACACACACACACACACACACACACAATGACTGAGCGACAGAACACACACACACACACAATGGCAAAAGTAACTTTAAATACTAACAGATGCATACATGCATCTCCTCTCCCAAATATGCCAAACACTACAGAAATTTCCCTTTCACTAAAACATTCAGTATTTTGAAATCAACACTGTAATAACAGAGGCAGGGAAGAACCATTAGATCTTAAAGCCACTGGAGGAAGGTTGTATTGATACAGAATAATTAGATAGTCTCAAAGTATTATCCCAGAGTATTTATGAATTATAATACAAAGAGAAAGGGGGAAATTCCCTGGTGATCCAGGGGGTTAAGACTCCACGATTTCACTGTAGTGGCGAAACAATGAAAAGGAGGACGGGAGGAGGAAAGGGAGAAACCTTTGTAGCAGACAGACCTGGAGGACACCACCATAACAAGTGACCACAGTCCGCTTTACTGATAAAGGACAGACTGACATTATGCGCACCTTGATGTGATTTAATGACTCAGCTGTAAAGAAACTGCCTACAAGGCAGGAGACCCAGGAGACATGAGTTTGATCCCTGGGTTGGGAAGATCCCCAGGAGGAAGAAATGGCAACCCACTCTAGTATTCTTGCCTGGAAAATTCCATGGACAGAGGAGTCCATGGGGTCACAAAGAGTCTGACATGACTGAGCACTCACTTATTCACTGATGTGATAGAATAGAATATACACAAAATTCACCTGTGCAAGAGTCTTACTAAAAATGTTTACCCTGAATAAATCTAACCATGGGATAATCAGATAAATTCACATAATGGAAAATCCTATAAGAAATTAGTTTTCAAAATATAAATATCATGAAAGGGGAAAAAAAAAGGCAAAGAAACTATTCTGCAGTTAAAAAAGACACTAAACAGACATGATAACCAATGCTGTGTGTGCTCAAAAATAAGCAAAATAAAACATCTCAAATTGCTCTAAATATTTTGGAGGCAACTGGTTGCATCTAAATATAACAGACAGATTCTTTAGGTATAAAAATGATAATGTGGGATTTCCCTGGAGGTCCAGTGGTTAAGACTTTGCACTTCCAAAGCAAGGGGTGCAGGCTGAACCCCTGGCTCAGGAAACTCAGATTCCCACACGCAGCACAGCGCAGTCAAACAATTAAAAAAAGGGGGTATGTGTTGATGCAAGTATTATTCTTTGGATGAACACACTGCAGTATTTAGCGGGGATACTGGGTACCTGCAACCTTTCACAGACTTGGCTCAGAAATACACAACATGTAGCTAAATGTTCATAACCAGTGTATCTAGGAAAGCAGTATATGGACATTCACTAATCATTCAACTTTTCTCAGCAAGACTGAAAATTTTCCAAGTATAAAGTTGGAGGAAAGACTTAAAATTTAACTGACTCTAAAACAGAACCAGTTAACCATATCCAGAGTGCCTGAAAAACTATGGACAGGGGTTCAAGACATTGTACAGGAAGCAGGGATGAAGACCATCCACAAAGAAAAGAAATGCAAAAAGGCAAAATGGTTGTCCGAGGAGGCCTTACAAATAGCTGTGAAAAGAAGAGAAGTGAAAAGCAAAGGAGAAAAGGAAAGATATACCCACTTGAATGCAGAGTTCCAAACAATAGCAAGGAGAGATAAGAAAGCCTTTCACAGCAATCAAAGCAAAGAAATAGAAGAAAACAATAGAATGGGAAAGACTAGAGATATCTTCAAGAAAATTAGAGATACCAAGGGGACATTTCATGCAAAGATGGGCTCAATAAAGGACAGAAATGGTATGGACCTAACAGAAGCAGAAGATAAGAAGAAGAGGTTGCAAGAATACACAGAAGAACTATACAAAAAAGATCCTCATGACCCAGACAATCACAATGGTGTGATCACCAACCTAGAGCCAGACATCCTGGAATGCGAGGTCAAGTGGGCCTTAGAAAGCATCACTACGAACAAAGCTAGTGCAGGTGATGCAATTCCAGTTGAGCTGTTTCAAATCCTGAAAGACGATGCTGTGAAAGTGCTGCACTCAATATGCCAGCAAATCGGGAAAACTCAGCAGTGCCCACAGGACTGGAAAAGGTCAGTTTTCATTCCAATCTCAAAGAAAGGCAATGCCAAGGAATGTTCAAACTACCGCACAACTGCAGTCACCTCACATGCTAGTAAAGTAATGCTCAAAATTCTCTAAGCCAGGTTTCAGCAATACATGAACCGTGAACTTTCAGATGCTCAAGCTGGATTTAGAAAAGGCAGAGGAACCAGAGAGCAAATTGCCAACATCCGCTGGATCATCAAAAAAGCAAAAGAGTTCCAGAAAAATATTTACTTTGCCTTTATTGACTACGCCAAAGCCTTTGATTGTGTGGACCACAACAAACTGTGGAAAATTCTTCAAGAGATGGGAATACCACACCACCTGACCCGCCTCCTGAGAAACCTGTATGCAGGTCAGGAAGCAACAGTTAAAACTGGACATGCAACAACAGATGGTTCAAAAGTGGGAAAGGAGTCCATCAAGGCTATATATCGTCACCCTGCTTATTTAACTTATGTGCAGAGTACACCACGAGAAACGCTGGGCTGGAAGAAGCACAAGCTGGAATCAAGATTGCCCGGAGAAATATCAATAACCTCAGATATGCAGATGATACCACCCTTATGGCAGAAAGTGAAGAAGAACTAAAGAGCCTCTTGATGAAAGTGAAAGAGGAGAGTAAAAAAGTTGGCTTAAAACTTAACATTCAGAAAACTAAGAACATGGCATCTGCTCCCATCACTTCATGGCAAATAGATGAGGAAACAATGGAAACAGTGTCAGACTTTATTTTTTGGGGCTCCAAAATCACTGCAGATGGTGATTGCAGCCATGAAATTAAAAGACGCTTGCTCCTTGGAAGAAAAGTTATGACCAACCTAGACAGCATATTATGGCACCCCACTCCAGTACTCTTGCCTGGAGAATCCCATGGACGGAGGAGCCTGGTAGGCTGCAGTCCATGAGGTCGCTAAGAGTCGGACACGACTGAGCGACTGCACTTTCACTTTTCACTTTCATGCACTTGAGAAGGAAATGGCAACCCACTCCAGTGTTCTTGCCTGAAGAATCCCAGGGACAGAGAAGCCTGGTAGGAGGCCGTCTATGGGATCGCACAGAGTCGGACACGACTGAAGTGACTTAGTAGCAGC
Organism: Ovis aries; assembly: GCF_016772045.2. Classification (NCBI taxonomy): domain Eukaryota; kingdom Metazoa; phylum Chordata; class Mammalia; order Artiodactyla; family Bovidae; genus Ovis; species Ovis aries. Next base: position 77,617,913 of record NC_056054.1, on the reverse strand, counting down.
AGCAGCAGACAGCATATTAAAAAGCAGAGACATTACTTTGCCAACAAAGGTCCATCTAGTCAAGGTTATTGTTTTTCCAATAGTCATGTATGGATGTGAGAGTTGGACTATAAAGCTGAGCACCAAAGAATCGATGCTTTTGAACTTGGTGTTTGAGAAGACTCTTGAGAGTCCCTTGGACTGCAAGGAGATCTAACTAGTCCATCCTAAAAGAAATCAGTCCTCAGTGTTCACTGGAAGGACTGATGCTGAAGCTGAAACTCCAATAGTTTGGCCACCTGCTGTGAAGAATTGACTCATTTGAAAAGATCCTGACGCTGGGAAAGATTGAAGGCAGGAGGAGAAGGGGATGGCAGAGGATGAGATGGTTGGATGGCATCACCATCAATATTCATGAGTTTGAGTAAACTCAGGGAGTTGGTGATGGACAGGGAGGCCTGGCATGCTGCAGTCCATGCGGTCACAAAGAGTCAGACACAACTAAGCGACTGAACGGCACTGAATTGAACCATATCCTTTTAAACTTGTCATTCATCATTCTATAATATTCTAATCCTGACAGATAATTAAAGAATGATTAAAGAATTGTACACCAGAACTGGGAACAGTGTACCCTTCATTTATCTGTACCTCGTTTACCAAGCGATGATCCAGCAAACAGACAGCCAGTAGATGTCTCGGCAATAATGCTGTATAAGGGAAAAAACAGTATTACTATCTATGCTACAAATATTCCAATATTACATGCAAATACAACACAGGGGAACAGTGACTGTTAATTACACAGATTCAGATCTGGCTAGGAATTTGCAATAGCGAAATTCTTCATACAGAGAGCAACATGATTAGCATTCTCCATCTTCATCAAGGTATTAGTATCTTTCAGCACTTCTGACAAGAAGTCACACCAGATTCTGATTCACACACAGGTAAGGAATCGTCTTCCCAGAAATCATGTCATCAGCACTAAGTGAGACCATTTCAGAGGCATACTATACAGATAATCTTAAATGTAAACGTCTTTCTACAGAGATGTTTGGTTTTCTTTTATATCAATAGTTTTCAGAACAGTCTTATATGAAGAAAATGCATTTACTTTAAACTCCTTAATAGAAGCTATGAAAAAGAGTTTAAAATTTAAATATTCACAAAAGATAGTTTTGTTCTTCAAAAATATTAAAAGCATTTTTATAGCACTTAAATCAATAACTCCTAATGGGAAAATATACACTATTTCTTTTGTTAAGTAGACCTTTGCTGCATCTAATACTTACTTGTAAACTGAATTCACACTTGAGATACAGAAAAGCAACTGGTAATATTTCTCATAGGATAATCTGATAATCTTCAAAGGCTAACTTCTGATTAGCTTAAACACTTAAGCTCACTATATAAACAGAAAGGCTCTTATAGTGTAGTAAAAAGTAAACCATCCTCAGAAAAAAATTCAGAATAAAATTATCATAATTCATCATACTGTTGTTTTAGATAGGAATGCCCTTAAAAAATATGCCTTAAAACTACAAATCTAAAAATGACAAACATTTAATTAAAATAGGATAAGTTATTTCAGGGTGCCCTCAACCAACATCCAGGAAAAAGTATATTGTCTCACATTATTCCATTTCCATTGCCAAAAGCTTGGTCTTTAGGTTCCTGAACAGGCTGGATGTTAACATACAGATCCCTAATCTCCTTCCTGATGCATCTTACGGCTGCCGCCGCCATATCTTTTGCTACCTATTTTGGTAAGACAAAAAATAGAATAAATTAATAATTATTTTGACAGTTGCTTTCAAGCCTTCAAAGACACAGAATTAATAATTTTTCTGTGCATCATACAAAACTCAATTTTAAAGAGTAAAGTAAGCACAGAATTTTAAGAAAAACTTTTAATGAAAAGATTTATTTAAAAATTCTTTCAATAATTTCAAACTTTAGATTATATAACACTTATCAAGACAAACGCATACTTCTAAGATCATCTAGACAACTTTATTTTTTGATACCTTATTGTATTAAAAAAATTTTTTTGGAGTATAGTTGATTTGCAATGTTGTGTAACTTTATACAGTAAAGTGAATCAGACAACTTACTTTAAATGGCAAAACACCAGCAACAAAAGCTCTTCCATATATCTTAGTCACACAGCCACGGTCAGTTAAATTTATTGGGCTTAACTGTTTAACTGGCGACATTCGGACAATCACTTCACCACCTCCCTTTGGGTAGTAGCCCCTGTGAAAGGTATGATAAAATACATAAATTGACTGCATGACAAAAAAATAAAACTCAATATTTACAATAAAATAACATGTGAGTAATACCAACTATATAATTCATGTTTTACATTTCTAAGTAATGTTTTAGATTTGTGCTTTACCATATGGTAGACTCAGGGCTTGTTGTTGTTTAGTTGCTAAGTCATGTCCAATTCTTTGTGACCCCATGGACTGCAGCCCTCCAGGCTCCTTAGTCCATGGGATTTCCCAGGCAAGAAAGACTCAAGTTCCTGTAACTATTTAACCCATTATTGACCAGAGATATGTTAATCCATCTTTTGTTACCAGAACAGTACTGACCAGAAGCATATCAATTCATTTTAGAGAGTAATACAATTAACATCACTGTGTGAAGCTGTTAGAGCTTAAAATTGATGAAGGGTTCATTATACAACTTATGATGGTTGTTATCATCCACATTTTGCTCCATTAAGTTTTTGTTTCTACCCTATGAATATTATAAATGTAAAATTTTTGAAAATGACATTTCACAAAATTATGAGTGAAAAATTTTTTTGGTAAATTTTATGCAGATACTTTCTCTGATTGTCCACGTGACATATACACTAGTGTCTCAGAAAAGGATAGTTCCTCAGAATATAGCTCTGATTCAGACAATGTGAATACCAGATAAAAGCCAATAAATAATCTTAGTGATTCATTCTGATACAGAAAATGAAAATGAAACTCATGGTGCTAGAGAATGCTCCTTTGCTTCTGCAGAAGAGTGGATTGCAGACAACATTTCACAAAAACTGGAAGACTTAACAGGTGTGTCAGGTGTAACTACTGAATGTAATAGCCCACGAAATGTTAGTAAAATAACAAAATTAATTTCTATCCAGCCAACATAAAAATTGCCAGCCACAGGTGTTAGGTTTCTACAAATACCCCCTGGTCAATAATGAGCTAAAATTATTTATTTATTTTCTTTGCCACACATCAAGGCTTGAGGAGATCTTAGTTCCTCATCCAGGACTGAACCTGTGCCCTCAGCAGTTAAAGTGCAAAGTCCTAACCACCGGACTGCCAGAAAATTTCTTATTTAAATTTAATAAAATTTAAAACTCAGCTCCCCAGTCCAACTAGCCACCTTTCAGGTGCTCAACAGTCATATGTAGCAAATGATTATCATCCTGGACAGACAGGGACAATCCCCTTAGTGCAGGAAATTCTATCTGGGGACTTCTCTGGTGGCCCAGTGGCTAAGACTCCATGCCCTCAATGCAGGGGACTGGGGTCCAGTCCTTGGACGGGGAACTAGATCCCACATCCACACCTAAAAGATCTCACATCCCACAACTAGGACCCGGGACAGCTAAATGAAGGTTCTATTCAACCAGTGCTGTTTTAGAATAAAAGCTACTTAATGATAGCAGCTCGGTCTATTTTCTTCTTGCTATATTCCAGAGCCCTAAAACAATGTCTGGCACATTATAGGTGCTCAATAAATATATGATGAATATTTAGTAGCTGAACCATTAATAAAATTTTGCTGTTGCTGCTGCTACTGCTGCTAAGTCGCTTCAGTCATGTCTGACTGTGTGAAACTCCATAGACGGCAGCCCACCAGGCTCCCCCATCCCTGGGATTCTCCAGGCAAGAACACTGAAGTGGGCTCCCATTTCCTTCTCCAATGTGAAGTCGCTCAGTCGTGTCCGACTCTTAGCGACCCCATGGACTGCAGCCTACCAGGCTCCTCCATCCATGGGATTTTCCAGGCAAGAGTACTGGAGTGGGGTGCCATTGCCTTCTCCGAATAAAATTTTGACTCACGTTATTTACTATCTTTGTCTAGAAGATGCTAAGAACACACAGATAAGAATGACAATACTTCTATCCACAAAGAACTCCCCATCTGGTAAGATGGGGGCTTCACGTGTAACTAGAACACACGTCAGGCTGTGAAGAGGACTAAAACAGAGGTGCAATCATGAATTCCAACTGAGGCACAATCACTGACAATTCACACAAGAAACTACAAGTTTCATTTTAAGAGATACAGAATTTCCATGTTTTAGAAGGGGAAGAAAAACATGAACAAAGGTAGGGGAGTCTGAAGGTACAGAGTGCATTTAGGGAATGGCAGCAATCGTGTAGTTAGAATACATGGTATGCTGAAAGGAGGGGAGGGAGAATATAGCTAGAAAGGTAAATTGGAATAAGGCTGCAAAACACTTAAATGCCACACCAAGAAATGTGGCCTTGTTATTCTGCAGCAGAAGGCAAGCCTTATAAGAGAAATAAGCCTTATAAGAGAAATAACCTGAATGCCCAATGTGCCTCCTAGGAAAAGAATTCTGGCTGCACTGTGGAAGAGGATTCCTTTTAGGATCCTGCAGCACCCCACTCCAGTAGTCTGCACACAGTGAGCATTCAGTCTGTGCCGGACACAGATAACTCCACACTCAGTGCAGCCATTCCCTCAAAAAACATTCTGCCAAAACAAACATCAAACATAGTATGCATCTGCTTTCAAGTATCCACACCCCTGCTGTTTATTGTTTTAAGCCATAAATTATTATTTCCTACAAAAAATGTATTAAGAGGATGACAGAAAAGATAGTTCTCCAGGATCTAACTTTTCCACTATTTTCAGCACAAGTAGCAGGTCAAAGGGTTAAGAAATAAGCACCTTACCTCATTTTGATGTCACAATTAAATGTGAAACCAAATTTTTCAACAATTGGCTTGAAAACCTGAAAAATCAATTTATTTGTTACCTTAAGTATCAGTATTTGCTTATTCAACAAGTATATTTAGTAAACAAATGTGCTCTGTACTGAGGTGATAATGAGGCACAGTAGATAAACAGTGATATAAAAATGCGAAGGCTAATTCTATTTTTTAAATAAAATAACTGAGATGCAGCTAAAATTAAAAGTTTAACATTTAACTAATAAGGGCTGTGCAAGCCTATCTAATGAGAAAAAAAAAAAACACAAAAAAAACACCCTAGAACTCAGGATTCTTGATCCTTGCAGTTTTACTCCAGAAGCCATTTCCTAATCTTAATATAACATACCATAAGAAATCTGGGGTGCTGAAAAGCATTCCATTCTGTTTTCTCAATTTTTTTTATACAGTTGAAACTTCACTGCATATACAATGTTTTATCCTTTATTCCCTCATTTAACATTATAAATAAAAGCATCTCCCAACATCATAAAATATTCCTCCTAAAAAGGATTTGAATGATTACATGGCAATCCAGAATAATTTATCTAACCATTCTCCAAGTTTCCATTACTGTATAACTATGTATATTATATAACAATAATTATATAGCACCCTGCTCTAATATCTTTAACATTATCTTTTGCTGCATTTTATAATATTTAATTAGGGTCATTTCCTTGATGTGGAAAGGTGAATATAGATTAATTTTCACTATATATCCCATCAAACTGAATTTTAAGACTATAACATCTATTAAAGTGGAAAAAAAAATTAACTAAAAGCTGAGAATATCAAGTGCTGGAAAGGATGAAGAGCTAAAACTCCCCTACAGTGTTGGTGAAAACGCAAAACAATGCAGCCACCTTGGATGCCAAAACAATTTGGCAGTTTCTCATAAAGTCAGACATAAACTCACTGTTACAACAGAGCAAATCCTCTCTAGCTATTTACCCAAGAGAAACAAAAACTGATGTCTAGACAAGAAATCTGTATGTGTTCACAGTGACTTTATTCGTAACTGCAAAAAAATGAAAGTAGTCCAAACGTCCTTCAACTGATGAATAGATAAACAAACATCCATATAATAGAAGACTAGCTTTTACTGCCGATACAAGCAACATGGTTAACTCTCAGATATATTTTTTAATTTATTTTATTGAAGTAGAGCTGATTTACAATGCTGTGTTAATTCCTATTATACAGCAGTGATTCAATTATATGGATATATATATGCATTCTTTTTCATATTCTTTTCCACTATGGTGTATCACAGGATATTGGATACAGTTCCCTGCGCTATATAGTAAAACTTTGTTGTTTATCAACTCTACATACAATTAGTATCTGCTAATCCCAAGCTCCTAATCCATCCCTCCTCCACTCCCCTCCCCCTAAACAGAGCTATTATAACTGAAGAAAAAAGACTCAAAAGACTATAAATACAGTAATATTCCTTTATAAGACACTCTGAAAAAAGGCAGAACTATGAGACAACAGACCACTGATTGCCAGGGCCAGAGGGGGTGGGACTGACTAGAAAGAGGGATACGGGAATTTTTTACAGTAATTCTCTATCATCATTGTGGTGGCAGGTTCACAACCATACACCAGAAATCAAAGAAACTCACACTAAGGGTGAGTTCTAGTATAAATAACTACACCTTAATAAACCTACGGGAAAATGATGATACCACCTTTCCCTCCCACAAGTTATATAAGCATGCCAATATTGAATTTTACTTTCTAAAAATTCATAATCAAAATATGGTAGTTATTTTTTAAGAAATTTATTGTGGTAAGAACATTTAACCTGAGATCCTACTCTCTCAACACATTTTTAAGAGTACAACATAATACTGTTGACAAAACTTACAATGTGTACAACAGATCTCTAAAGTGTATTCATCTTACTTAACTGAAAATTTATCCACGTTGATTATTAACTCCCTCTTCCACTAGTAGCCATTCCATTCTTTGAGTCTATAACTTAACTTCTTGTGATATCTGGTATAAGTGGAATCATGTCAGGAACTGTCTTTATCTGACTGGCTCATTTCACACAGCACAACATCATCAAGGTTCCACTGTGCTGTCACACAATCTAGAATTTCTTTTTTAATGCTAGTCATCCATTGTACATATATGACACATTTTTTTTTATTTCTAATAATACTTTATTTAAAGGACAAGTAGTGGGCCAGACAGACAGACAGGGATAAAGCTATATACACGGATATATAAAAATAGTAAATGTATAGATAGAACATCTGTTGAAGAAAATTCAAAGAAATAAACTATTACCAGTGGCTATGACCTTCAGACACTATCTTACAGTGTGCATACACTACTTCTTTAAATAAATTTTTCTAATATTATGTTTTCTGTATGCCTCATTTTATATATTCTTTCATCTGTTGATGGACATTTAGGTTGTTTCCACATCTTGGCTTTTATGAATAGTGTTGCAATGAACATGGGAATGCTAATATCTCTTGGAGATCCTGATTTCAACTCTTTTGTATAATACCTAGTGGGACTGCTGGATTATACGGTAGTTTCCTTTTTAACATTTTGAGGAACCTCCATGCTGTTTTCCTGATGGCTGCACCATTTTGTATTCCCATCAACTGTGTGCAAAGGTTCCAATTTCTTCATATCCTCACCAATCCTGTCAAACATGGCCTTTATTCTTATTTTGAGTTTTTCTTCCAAATCATAATCCCTGTATTCAGAAAATAACTTATATGATAAGTAATATATGGTATATGCATTATAAATAATCCAATGTACATGAGGTTTTTAAAGAATTCACTATGAGCACTGTTCTAAGATATAAAACACAATCTAAAATAATTCATTTTCTCCCACAATAGAACCAGACTCCATTAAGAAATAAAAAGGTATGTATACAAAAACACTCAGGATGTATTTAAACAGAGAATGGAGTTTGAGAAGACTATATGAGATCCCCTTAGTTGGTCAGTAGCAACAAAAGCTCTTACCATGGCTGTGTAATCAATCTGCGGTGCCATTTCAGCATTAGTCCCACCTTTCAAACGGAGTTCTGATGGACAAGCAGCAAAGAGAACACAGGGCATTGAGACCTGCATCAAGAGGCATACACTCCTAAGGAGAAGGTAGAACAGGCTTAGCTGCGTTTTCATTTTGAAGTCTCAAGAAAGAGACGTTACTATATCACCATAAGCGGAAGCACAGACAACTGACATGCTGCTGCTGCTGCTGCTGCTCAGTCGCTTCAGTCGTGTCCGTGTCCGACTCTGTGCGACCCCATAGACGGCAGCCCACCAGGCTCCCCCGTCCCTGGGATTCTCCAGGCAAGAACACTGGAGTGGGTTGCCACTGCCTTCTCCAATGCACGAAAGTAAAAAGTGAAGTGAAGTCACTCAGTCGTGTCCGACTCTTCCCGCCCGACCCCATGGACTGCAGCCTACCAGGCTCCTCCGTCCATGGGATTTTCCAGGCAAGAGTACTGGAGTGGGGTGCCATTGCCTTCTTAACAACTGACATGCCCTCAACTTTAAAGTTAAAAAACACTCCCACTGACTGAATGATAACATCCTAAATTTTAAAGAAAGCTTGGTATTTCACAATAGAAGGAACTGGCCTTAAATAATAAGCAAATCTGGGTTTGAATCCAATACTAAATACATTAGCTATATGACCTTTGTTGTTGTTTAGTCGCTAAGTCATGTCCAACTCTTTTGCAACTCCATGGACTGTTAGCCCACCAGCTTCTTCTGTCCATGAGATTTCCCAGGCAAGAATACTGGAGCGGGTTGCCAGTTCCTTCTCCCAGGGATCTTTCCCTCCCAGGGACTGATCCTGCAGCTCCTGCATTGCAGGTGGATTCTTTACCACTGAGCCACCAGGGAAGCCCATTGTGTGATTGTAAGTTAAGTTCTTATACTTTTGTTTATATTACAAAGAAATTAAAAAGAATTAAAAATAACAGCATCTTTACAATGTTTTTATAAACGGATTCTTAAAAGTAACACTTTATGAAATTGCATTCAAAACTGTCAAGGTCTGCAAATATTCTAATGACTGTACCTGAGTCTCCACCATGCACAAGGCATCATTCCATATACTAAGATAGAGTTTCTACCATCATGGCATTTGTGGTAAGACAGAGTAGTATTTTACAAGAACTGATAGCCAAATATTTCACACTGAAAAAACTTCTCAGGAAGATTATCTTTGCTACAACTCAACTCTGTCTGGTTCTAGAAAGTGAAGTGAAAATTACTCCATCATGTCCAACTCTTTGGACTGTAGCCCATCAGACACTTCTGAAATTCTCCAGGCAAGAATACTAGAGTGGTTTGCCACTTCCTCCTCCAAGGGATCTTCCCAACCCAAGGATCAAACCCGGGTCTCCCACATAGTAGGCAGACTCTTTAACGACTGAGCCACCAGGGTAGCTACTGTTTGGTCCTTAAAGGGTCAAATAATGTGAGAAATCATAAGAAATAATTACAGAATATGTAGCATTTTATGAAATAAAATGGTCATATTTCCTAAAAGAGCTGTCATCTCCCTTTTTCAAAGTCAGGAGAAAACAATAATATTAATACACAGACTGTGTTTGAAAGGGAATACCAACACAGCCTCTACATACCAAAAGATAGCCTTTATTTAACTGTCCTATGGGAATGATACATGGGTACTGAATTATACAGTCTCTATCACTGACATTCTATTTTATTAAGTAAATACTTAACACTGTGTAATGTTAGGCACTGTTAAGAGAAACTGCATACAATATAATCCCTCTTTTTAGCAGTTAAGCTTAGGGGCAAGTGAAAAAGACTTGGAAATGTTCAGTTTACCATAAACCATAGGTTTACAACTGCTGAACTTCTGTTTATACCCTCTGAGAAACCCAATACAGTTAAAGTGTTTCTCTTCCACCCAATAAAATCAGAGTCTAAGAAGAGTAAAGAAAACCTTAATTTTAAAAAAGTATGGAATTGCAAGGGATTCCCAGGTAGCTCAGTGGTTTAAGGAATCTGCCTGCCAATGCAGAAGACACAGGTTTAATCTCTAAGTAGGGAAGATCCCCTGGAGGAGGAAATGGCAACCCACTCTAGTACTCTTGCCTGGAGCATCCCATGGACAGAGGAGTCTGGTGGTATATAGTCCACAGGTTCCCAAAGAGTTGGACACAATTGAGTGACTAAGCACATACACACAGGAACTGCAAAGACAAAGGTAGACATTTGAAAAAACAGAAAAACAGAGTACTATAATCACAATTAGGGGTGAAAAGGCTATAATTCACTTAAGTAAGATGTGTTTTGTTGCTAGGAATAAACTTGTTTTAGTCTATTGAATGGAACTGGATTTTCAACTTTAAGCTCATTTCTCATACATTCTAGTGGATTAGAAGCCAGAAAGTCTAGATTCTAATTCTAGTTCTGACCCTGACTCTATGACCTCTGGGTCTTCACTTTCTCATTCACAAAGTAAAGGCAGGGTTGGAATACATGGTTTCTATCTTCTTTCCTACAGATTCAAAATTCTATGATTATGTGTTCGATAATTTTTAGATAGTTGGCTAACTATAACTTTTCCCTCTTTTTGTACAAGAGAATGCCTGAAATAAGAAAGATACTTCAGTTCAGTTCAGTTCAGTTACTCAGTCGTGTCCAACTGGTTGTGACGCCACGGACTGCAGCACGCCAGGCCTCCCTGTCCATCACCAACTCCCAGAGTTTACCCAAACTCATGTCCATTAAGTCGGTGATGCCATCTAACCATTTCATTCTCTGTCATCCCCTTCTCTTCTTGCCTTCAATATTTCCCAGCATCAGGGTCTTTTCAAATAAGTCAGCTCTTCACATCAGGTGGCCAAACTATTGGAGTTTCAGCTTCAACATCAGTCCTTCCAATGAACACTCAGGACTGATTTCCTTTTGGATGGACTGGTTGGACCTCCTTGCAGTCCAAGGGACTCTCAAGTCTTCTCCAACACCACAGTTCAAAAGCATCAATTCTTCAGTACTCAGCTTTCTTTATAGTCCAACTCTCACATCCATACATGACCACTGGAAAAACCATAGCTTCGACTAGATGGACCTTCGTTAGCAAAGTAATGTCTCTGCTTTTTAATATGCTGTCTACTTTGGTCGTAACTTTCCTGCCAAGGAGTAAGTGTCTTTTAATTTCATGGCTGCAGTCACCATCTGCAGTGATTTTGGAGCTCCCCCAAAATAAGATACTTCAAAATGATTCAATCCCCATAAGAAAGTTATCATTTGGCAAACTTCACCTGAGGCCTACGAGAGGCCTTTTTCAACATAAATCTATTCATATCATAACTGAAATCTCAATTGTCACTGAATATTTCCTTAAGCTAAAAAAATCATAATCTATTGAAACAGTCATTTCTGAAACAAACTGGCATCACATTTACAACACTATTACTTATTTTATCAAATTTCCTAGTAAATGTATAAGATTTTGGTAAAAAGATGCTGTTTACAATAGCCATCAGCCAATAACATAGAAAACACAAAAACTGCTCTCCATGTTTTACCAATAAAAGGAGATATTTTTGGAAAGTAATAAAGGCTCAACTTAATTGTTAAATATCCATTTTTCAATGAGGATAAAAAGAAGATCATATACAAAAATTTCTACATATAGTTGCATAAGTCTCTATTAAAAGAGGACAAAAATACCTAGACTAAAAGTAAAATATGGTTAATAGTTAGCTGCAAGCCAAGAACTAAATAGACTACACCACAAAGACTACTTATCATTACAAAGCACAAAACTACAGTTGCTTTCAGATATTCATTTTCTAAATAATAAAAACTAAAGAAACAAATATGCTATACTATACATGAGAGAAGATGTATAGATGGGGAGTCAGTGACAGACTTTATTTTCTTGGGCTCTAAAATCACTGTGGATGGTGACTGCAGCCATAAAACTGAAAGTCACTTGCTCCTTGGAAGAAAAGCTATGACCAACCTAGACAGCATATTAAAAAGCAGAGACATCACTTTCCCAACAAAGGTCTGTATAGTCAAAGCTATGGTTTTTCCAGTAGTCATGTATGGATGTGAGAGTTGGACTACAAGGAAAGCTGGGCGCCGAAGAATTGATACTTTTGAACTGTGATGTTGGAGAAGACTCTTTAGAATCCCTTTGGACAGCAAGGAGATCAAACCAGTCAATACTAAAGGAGATCAGTCCTGAATATTCATTGGAAGGACTAATGCTAAAGTTGAAGCTCCAATATTTTGGCCACTTGATGTGAAGAACTGACTCACTGGAAAAGCCCTGATGCTGGAAAAGACTGAAGGCAGGAGGAGGGGCTGATAGAGGATGAGACGGTTGGATGGCATCACCAATCTGATGGACATTTGCTTCAGTAAACTCCAGGAACTGGTGATGAACAGGGAAGCCTGGGGTGCTGCAGTCCATGGGGTTGCAAAGCATCAGACACGACTGAGCGACTGAACTGATACATGAGAAAAAATTCTAGATAGGTACAGTAATAACTATAGTAACAGCTACAATTAATAAGCCATTAGGTATTTAAAACTTTACAGAGGATCTGTAACTCTGAAATGTTTTATGTCCATTTTAAAAGTGAGAAAACCAAGCTTCAAAGAGGTTAAGCAACTTGTCCAGGAAGTGGTAGTACCTATATCTGCATCCAGGTCTAATTCAAAAACACATAGTCAAATGGAATGTAGGTGACACATACCCCGCTGTCTTGGTATCTGCTGTGTGGACTCCACCTTTGATCTTCTCTGGTGTAAACGTTATTTCTGTTGAGCCGATTTCTGCCCCCTCCAGTTGCCCATCACACAAATCTCGAATCATTTCCAGTCCAGATAAATGTTGAGGCCTTCAGGTCATAATACTGCATCAAAACGTGTGCATTCAGACTGCCTATATCCCCACACTTTATGACACATTTATAAAACTGCAATGGCAAGAGAATAGCAAGGTCTAACCACAGGAAGTGCCAGAGTGTCCTTCTGGTGTTTTAGGCACCTGGACTGCCTGCCGGTAGGTATCTTTATAAAGGGTTCCTTCCACATGTTACTTTAACTATAAACACATATGCTGATAATATTGTTGCAAATTAGAAGCATGCAAAAGAGTAAAACTAATAAAACCACCCAAGTGCCATCAGTCTCACTTGCACTTCACTGAGTAATCTATGTACCTGTTATGGGCTGAACTGTGTTCCTCTAAATTTCATATGCTGAAGTACCTCACAATGTGACTGTATTTGGAAATAGGGCCTTTAAAGAGGCGATTAAATTAAAAGAGGCAGTCAGAGTGAGCCCCAGCCCATTCTCACTGGTGTCCTTACAAAAAGAGAAGATTAAGACACACCAGCAGGGAATATGTACAGAGGCAGGAGTACAGGAAAGAGGCCGAAAGAGGCTGATTATGTTCAAGTCAAGGAGAGAGGCCTGGAACAGAATCTTCCCTTAAGCCCCTCAGAGAAAACCAACCCTACCAGCACCTTCATCTTGGACTTCCAGCCTCCAAAACTGCAAAAATCAATTTTTGGTTGTTCAGGCCACACAGTCTGTGGAATTTTGTTATTGCAGCCCTAGGAAACTAATTAAGTACCTAACACAGCCTTAATGAATTAATTTCCCTATTGATGAAATGGGTTACTGCAAACTACTGCCATGACAAAGAGAACTACTGTTCACACATATCAGTAACCGCCTTTTAATAATTTCAACATGGAGTCTGAATAAAAAACTAAGAGACAGCTGATCCATTAGAATGAAATATATACAAAGTACAAGTACAAAGGAATTAGTTTGGCTTAAACTAGTGGTATGCCTAGCTTCCAGATGACAGATGAAACACAGTCAACTGTCAACATTTTCCCCTCTTCACAACGGATAATCCTGGTCCTATCCACAGCTTCCTAGAGGTCTGAATGAAAGCCGGAATGACGGCATCTCAGGCTCTTTATGAGACTAAAACGTGTGAACGCAGAAAAAGGCCCGGTTTAAAACAGTGAATTTTTGTTTGGCCCCAGAGGCTGTTCTGCTCTGATCTACCTTGCCCGCTGGTACGAGCTTTCCGAGTCCTTGTAATGACCGATGAGGTGGGAAACATTTTAAATATAACTCATCAAGAAACGAGACAACTTTAGCTAAACAGAGAAAACATGGACCTATTTCCTGAACTTGCTCCTTGAGGCTTTCAAAAGCACCCAAGCCCGGTTACCGAGGCCACAGCACCATCCCCAGGCCGCGGAGCCCTCAATCCTAGGGCGGGGATCTTAGCCTCACCATGAGCTCCACGTCCTGCCCGCCTGTTCCCCACCAATGGTCTGTTCCCCGCCCCGCCCCCCTCCAGTCCCAAGGCCTGTCCCTTCTTCTCCCCCAGTCCGCGGCCCTGCGCACCACCCCCTCAACCCTCCAATCCCTCGGCCTATCCCCTCCTCTCCCTCAGTCCCTAGCCAGGCGCCAGCCTTCCACCCTCCAGTCCCACGGCCTGTCCCCTCTTCTCCCCCCGTCCCCAGCCCGGGGGACCCACCCACCCCTAGTCCCAAGACCAGACTCCCCGGCGCCCCGACTTACCTGAGGCCCGGCGTGCTGCGGCCGGCTCGGATCTTCTGCACCCGCAAAGGGAGGCCCAGCAGACAGCTCAGGGCCGTAGACACCCTCAGGATCTGCCCGCCCTGGTGCCGAGAGAAGAGAGAGATTAGACCCGCAAGCTCTCCGCCGCAGCCCATGCGGCAGCCGCACCCCGCCAGGCCTCCTGCTCGGCACTCACCCCTTCCATGATGCCGCCGTCCACCTCCACCCGCGGCCCCGCCATGGGGAGCGTGCTGGGGCCCGGCCCCCCGCGACGTAGCCTCGGCCGGAACTGGAGAAAGAGGATACGCGGACTCCTGCCCCGCAGCTCCGGAGCCTGAGTCCTCGCTCCCCGCTCAGGAGAGCCGGGCTCCGGGGAAAAGCAGGGCACTCGCCAGCTCGGGGAGCGCCCAACTCCGCAGACACGAACCCGGACGCACAGCCCCCAGAAGCCGGGTTCTTCCGGCCCACAACCAGTGCGCGTGCGCGCGCCGCGCTGCTTAAAGAGGCGGAGCCCAGAAAATTCCGACAAATCGGAAGCTCTCCGGCAGAAGGGGTGGTGGCCGAGGAGGTGCCCTGGAGCATCTTAGGAAATCTGTCCCTGGTAGACTTGCACCCTGAACACAGCAAGACGGGCAGATGGCGGAAAGCTGCCCTTTCGTCTCTAGCCGTATCTTCCAGTTGTCTCCCCGGCTTGTGCAAATACCTGTGTTTATCACTGTTTTCTCGGGGATCCTGCCGTACCCAAACTGGAAACTCTTAAAACCTAAGAGTAGGAAAGGTCCCTGCGATGCGCTGACTACCTTCTCTCTGGTTGGGTTTGCCTTCTCTGCAGCCTGGCCCTTGAAATGTGTTTCCCTGGCGCATTGATGATACCCATGAGCCTTTCTTCACCGGTGTCTGTTTCTGTGTGCGCGCGCGTGTGTAAAATATCCTTTTTTTTCTCCTATGAGACATCAGTTCTTTGGGGATGAGTGGAAAAGGACAGAATCAGAATCGGCAGTATAATTCTCAAAAAGCCAAAGTTTCTTTGTCGGAGAAAGTACAAGCTCATCGCGGCAATGAACAGTGCAACTAATGTAATTCACCTCAGGCCAGGAGGAAAGGATAACCAGCTTCTTGATTCCGCTTGTGGTTCAATTCCTACATTAATTGAGTACCAAATCATGTGCAAGCCTTTCTATGTAAGCAAAGGAGAGTAAGGTATTCTCTGTCTGAAGATATTGGAAGTATATAGGACAGACTGAGAAGTAAGCAATTATGATGTCAATCTTCTTAATGATAAAAATATACTGTACCTATCTTACAGTTAAGAGGGAGCAGCAATTAGAATATGCTAAATCATACAGATAACAGCCAACATTAATTGAGCACTTGGCCACTGCATGCATGCACAACTTGCTAAAATATTTACTGTTTTTACTCTGATTTACAGCTGCATGTGTTAAATAATTTGCTGCAAGGCTGGCTACACAATTGTTAAGGAATACTGGGATATGAACCTCTGTGGTTTGATGTGAACATCATTGTCTCCTAATCCCAATGTTCTATCATTGTTGTAACAGAGAAAGCTCTGGGAATGCATATGCTTTACCCAATCTCTGGTACCAAAACCAGACAAAGATGACAGCAAGAAGAAAAAGTATGTCAATTTCATTTATAAATTTAGATGCATTCTGATCAAAATATTAACAAATCCAACAATGTTTGTAAAATACTGTATATTATGACCAAATTGAGATTATCATTCTACCATTAGAAAAATGTTATGATAATATATCAAAAACCTAAGATCACATTAATAAATGAAGAAAAAGCATTTGAAAAAAATCAAGACCTATTTATGATAAAACAAAATCAAACAAAACTAGGAATGAATGTAAACTCCCTTAACCTGATTAAGGACATCTGGAAAACCCTACAGAAAATTTCTTTCTTAATAACAGTAAATAACAGTAAGACATAAGACACCTATTCAAGTTAAAACAAGATAAGAATGTCCACAATTATGGCTTGTTAAACCATAATTTCAACAGATGATGGGAGTCTAGCCAGATTCTACAAGAAAGAAATGAAAGACACAAGACTGAACAGACAAAAACAGCACCATCATTATTCTCAGATGATATGATTATCTACAAATAAAACCCTGAAGAATCTTTAGCTATACTACTGAAAATATAGTTTCAATAAAATTCCATCAAATGCCCACCAGGACTTTTTAAAAGAGCCTGACAAGCCAATTCTAAAGTTTCTATGGAAGTACAAAAGGGCAAGAATAACTTAAAAAGACTGAGGTGAAGGGTACTTGTCCTCTCAAAACCCAGGGTTTCTATAAGGGGAAAGTTAGAGGGAAAAGGTAGTATAAGGACTCTAGAAAGAAAAAAATTCAGTTCAAAGACACAGCTACTTAATCTTTTTATACAAACACATGCATGGAGTATTATGAAACATATTATTAATGTCTATAAAATGTTTTGTTAGACAGTCCAGTGCAGTCGCTCAGTCATGTCTAACTCTTTGCAATCCCATGGACTGCAGCACGCCAGGCTTCTCTGTCCATCACCAACTCCTGAAGCTTGCTCAAACTTACGTCCATCGAGTTGGTGATGACGTCCAACCATCTCATCCTCTGTCATCCCCTTCTCCTGCCTTCAATCTTTCCCATCATCAGAGTCTTTTCCAATGAGTCAGTTCTTCACATCATATAGCCAGAGTATTGGAGCTTCAGCTTCAGCATCAGTCCTTCCAATGAATATTCAGGACTGATTTCCTTTAGGATGGACTGGTTGTACTTCCTTACAGTCCAAGGGACTCTCAAGAGTCTTCTCCAACATCACAGTTCAAAAGCATCAATTCTTTGGCACTCAGCTTTCTTTATGGTCCAACTCTCACAGCCATGCATGACTACTGGAAAATCATAGTTTTGACTAGACAGACCTTTGCTGGCAAAGGAATGTCTCTGCTTTTTAATATGCTGTCTAGGTTGATCATAACTTTTCTTCCAAGGAGCAAGTCTCTTTTAATTTCATGGCTGCAGTCACCATCTGCAGTTATTTTGCTGCTGCTGCTGCTAAGTCGCTTCAGTCGTGTCCAACTCTGTGTGACCCCACAGATGGCAGCCCACCAGGCTTCCCCCATCCCTGGGATTCTCCAGGCAAGAACACTGGGGTGGGTTGCCATTTCCTTCTCCAGTGCATGAAAGTGAAAAGTGAAAGTGAAGTCGACAGTATTTTGGACCCCCCCCCCCAATAAAGTCACTTGGTCCTTGGAAGAAAAGCTATGACCAACCTAGACAGCATTTTTAAAAGCAGAGACATTATTTTGCCAACAAAGATCCGTCTAGTCAAAGGTATGGTTTTCCAGTGGTCATGTATGGATGTGAGAGTTAGACCATAAAGAAAGCTGAGCACTGAAGAATTGATGCTTTTGAACTGTGGTGTTGGAGAAGACTCTTGAGAGTCCCTTGGACTGCAAGGAGGTCCAACCAGTCAATCCTAAAGGAAATAAGTCCTGAATATTCATTGGAAGAACTGATGATAAAGCTGAAACTCCAGTACTTTGGCCACCTTATAGGAAGTATGGTTGGATGGCATCACTGACTCGATGGACATGAGTTTGAGTAAGCTCCAGGAGTTGGTGATGGACAGGGAACCCTGGGGTACTGCAGTCCTTGGGGTCCCAAAGAGTTGGACACGACTGAGCGACTGAACTGAACTGAAGAATAAAGTCTCTCACTGTTTCCATTGTTTTCCCATCTATTTGCCATGAAGTGATGGGACCAGATGCCATGATCTTAGTTTTCTGAATATTGAGTTTTAAGCCAACTTTTTCGCTCTCCTCTTTCATTTTCATCAAGAGGCTCTTTAGTTTTATTAGGGGAAAAGCTGAAACAAAAAATCAAAGTTCTTTGACTGTCCCAGATTTTGATTTAGATTTATTGCTTACAGTTGTGTGTGTGTAAGAACTATACTGAAAGGCACATAAGGCAAAATTGAAAGTGTGAGTTTGAGTAATATAGACAGGGAATTTGTGAAGTACCTGAGATTGTGTTTTACAGCCACTAATCTTCAGTGTTGAGATTTATGATTTTGTCTTTGTTGTGGTTTTTCCTCTGCTGCTTTTTTCTCTGTAATGCTGTAAACATCTGTGCAGATTTTCTTTCCATGTAAGAGGGAGAAAAGACAAATATCATCCTGGACATTTCTAGAAACTGATTTCCTAGTTGCTGTGAAGAGGATTGACCATTAAAGCTCTGATCTCGTCTTTACTGTTTCCACTGAGCTCAATTTGACATTTCTACCAGAGGCAAATAATTCAAGGTAGTATGCCTGTGACATATATTGCATATGCTGGGCAGCTATATCTGACAAATTCCCTAAGAAGGAAAGATAATGTTGATGACGTTTATCTTCGATATAATAACCTTGTTCATTTTCCATTAAAAAAAAAAAAAAGCCACTTTCGGTAACCAAGAGCTCAAGGCCAGTAAGAAAAATGCCAGTTATTAGGAAGTATTCTAGTGTAGACTTGATTCAACTAGCTTCCCCGGTAGCTCAGTCGGTAAAGAGCCTGCCTGCAGTGCAGGAGACCTGTATTCTATCCTGGGTCGGGAAGATCCCCTGGAAAAGGAAATGGCAAACCACTCCAGCGTCCTTGCCTGGAAAATCCCATAGATAGAGGAGCCTGGTGGGCTGCAGTCCATGGGATCGCAGAGTCGGGCACGACTGAGCGACTGACACTTTCTTCTACGGTCTTGCATGTATAGAAATGTCCGGTTTTGTGTAATCAAGCGGTTCCAATGCGAGTTGAAGGAAGGTTTGTTTGTTTCCGACTTAACTCTTCCGATCTTAGTTCAACCTAAATTTCTCCAGGTAGTGCCTCTCCTTTATGTTTCCTTAACACACTCTATCTCCCCCATTACTTGGGCTGAAAAGATGATCGTTGTTGGCGCATAAGTACTTGCACAGCAGTGCCCCACCCAACTTTGTCCCTGAAATTAAATCTGGGATGGCCCGCTCCCCACTTCGCTCCCCTCCCCCTCAGCAGGGCCCTCCACCCACCCCTAGGGGTTATCTCAGCCTCGCCCCGCTCCCTGGTTGGCTGTCAGGTGGGGGCGCGCCTCCCCGCCTCCAGTCCGTGCCCAGCGGAGGCAACTCCTCCAACCTCGGAGCAGTTGTCATTTCCGGAGTAAGATGGCTGCAGCGCGTGTGCTGAGGACCGGGAGCCGGACTGCGGGGCAGCTGGTGAGCAGGTTGGGCCCATCTGGGGTCGGGACGGAGCGGTTTATTTGGAGTTGCCCGGGAGAGATGATTTGGTTTTTCCTCCGAGTGCCTCGCGTGCAGGGCTTGCGTGATGGAGAGGTGGAGGGAGGTATGCAAAACGAAGGGCAGCGACGGTGGCGAACCAGCCTGTCTGGAAACCCACTCTCTCGATCTGTATACCAAGGCGCCCATCTATCGCGACTCATTCTCCCTCCCGCTTCATCTGTACCCCAAAGCCCAGCTGGTCTTTCGCCCAATAGCCTTTCATTGAGCACCATCTGGGTACCGGGCATTGTGTTTGGCACTGGGGATATTGAAATATACTATATTCGTCAAACATTTATTGAGCACCACTTTGTTTCCGAACTGACCCCTCTCCTCGAGGAATTTACAATCTAGAGGGAGAGACTGGGCAAGAAAAGCGTAACACCATAGGCCCTTGCCTCCGAGCATCTGGGAGGCTCGTTTCCTTCTTTGGACTTAGACTTGTCTCCCACATTTGCACCAGTATCTTTCCAAGTGTACTTCTTGCACTTCCTGGGTTACCTCATCCACTTTAAATCACCAGAGCTACGACCCACCAACATTTCCCCTTCATTTCTCCCCTTTTAGCACCAAACAGTTAACATCCCAGTGATCCTAGTGTTTCATCCTATTTGCATAGAGTTTTTGTTTTTGTTTTTCTTCCTGGGTCCCCTGTTCCGGATTTTCCTACAGCGTTTGATCCCTGATCTTACAAAAACCTTTCAAAAGCCTGCTCTATACCAGGTACCAGGACTTGGGGATGGAAATCTGTACAAGAAAGACACTGATCTCTGCCCTCTCGGAGTTTAATTACAGATTTGTGTTGGGGCATAGAGAGAGAGACATTAGACAAACAATTACAGCGCTACGTGAAAGATGGCGCAAGTACATCGAACTACAGGAACACATGGAAGGAGTCTTGGGGGGGTGGTCAACTAGTTTCCCAATGGATAGTATATAATTTGAGATTTGTGACAACTAATTAGGAGATAAGGCTTCCCAGGTGGCACCGTGTTTAAAAAAAAAAATCCTCCTGCCAATGCAAGAGACTTTGAAGGTTCCATCCCTGGGTGGTGAAGATCCCCTGGAGGAGGAGATGGCAACCCACTCCAGTACTCTTGCCTGGAGAATCCCACGGACAGAGGAGCCTGACGGGCTACAGTCCATGTCGTTGCAAAGGGCTGGATGTGATTGAGCACAGACACAAAAAGGAGGTAACCAGGAGAAATAAGTTCTCTGCAGCACCTCACTAGATATTCTTTTGAAAGTTCTTCATCCTTGGCTTCTGTGACCCCAGCTTCCCAGTATTCTTCCTACATCTCTGAACACTTCATCCCAATCTTCTCCGCTTTCCCTGATCAACTTTTAATCACTGGTGTTTCTCAGGATTGTGACTTTGGCCATCTGTGTACTTCTTGCACTTTCTGGGTTACCTCATCCACTTTGAATTTTAGTTGCCATTTATATGCTGATGATTCCCCAGTCTTCCAGCCAGCTCTACTGCAGACCCATATATCTTACTGCCCTGAAAATCTCCAAATTTCGTATATTTTAGGTATTTTTCATCTGTAGGTAATAAACCCAACCAGTAAATGGGAAATTATCTGTGTATACAAAGCATATGAAAGTTAGATGGCAGCTGGGATTGATTAAGTGGCTCATCATTATCAGTGCTCTACAACTTTGTATTCAGGGCAGGAAGGAGGGAGGGGTGGTACCAGCCAGATTCATTGGTTAGTGATGTAACTTGGCCACTGCTAGCCCAAGAGAGTTTGGAAGGGCTAACCTGTAGCTGTTTCACAATGATTGCTATAATGCCTCCAAGATACATCAGACTCTAGGCTCTAGAACTAAACCCTCAAACCTGTTTCTTCTAGCCTAGAAGTCTCTCAAATATCTAGTCATTGTTCTACACCCTGTCACCAGCTGCAGGTATCCTGGACCTTCCTCAGTTGGACTTTCTGCCTCTAATGTTGTACTTCTCCAACCTGTTCTCCATAGCGTGGCCAGAGTCATTTTATAAAGTAGGACATAAATTTGAGAGTGTCATTTCTTTGCTTAAAAGTGCTCTCAGCAAAATATTCAGAATTCAAATGACTGTGAAGCTATTTATGATCTGAATCTTTCCAATCTCTCCAGGCTTCATTCCTTACTAAAACCCACCTAAACCCACTCTTGAAACGTCACCCTTAGCTCACACTAAGCTATGCTAGAAGAATATTGAACAATTTCAGTTAATTAAGCACACTGTTCTCCCTTCTTCTCTATCCTCTAGACCTTTGCACATGTATTTCCTCTGTTTCAAAGACTCTTGCCTTACTTCCCTATAGCCTTCTCTGCAACACATTTTACCCCTTGGCTGACTCCTACTCATCCCTTAGGTCTTACTTCACTTTCTCCAAGTAAGTTTTCTCCTTTGTGTTTTCTTAACACTACTTCTTCCCTTCTCCCATTATGACACTATTGTAATCACCAGTAGTCCTGTTATTATCTTTCACAGTATGGGCTACACATTCCATAAGGGAAGGAATCACAGCAATTTTGTTCTCTGATCCTAAGTGCTTGGCACATAGTATGTACTCAATGAACCTTTGTTGAACTGCTTAGTAAAAAAGTCTGTTTTTTTCCATGTGTTGTTTAAAAAAATCATAAACAGCAAGAGATCTTATCACCTACAGTAAGTTATTAAGAAAGCCTTATTATATTATGTTTGTACTTTCCTGTGGCATCATGCATTTGACTCTTGATCGCTTACCCTATCATCCTGAATTTATCTATTTTGTCTGTCTTCCTGCAGTAAAGTGTAAACAATTTGAATTCAGAGACTATTCTATTTCTTATTTAGCTTTGAATTCATGAGTGCAGAATAATCCTGTCTTTACAATGTGCTCAATGACTGCCTGACAAATTATTACTAATTTATTTCCTTATTATG
Source organism: Ovis aries (assembly GCF_016772045.2). Taxonomy (NCBI): domain Eukaryota; kingdom Metazoa; phylum Chordata; class Mammalia; order Artiodactyla; family Bovidae; genus Ovis; species Ovis aries. The sequence continues at coordinate 77,595,136 of NC_056054.1, read as the reverse complement.
AGAGTCTGCTAAAAATCCTCTTTTCATTACTTTTTATTTTTTGCTGTGTTTTTTGTAGAAAAAAGTCTTTCCTACTTGAAAATGTTTTTTCTCCTTCTCCCTTCCTTTTTATCCTTTTAGTCAGCAGCTTCACTACTGTGCATATAGACATCCAATTGCTAGTAATCATTTTGCATTTATGTTGCTTTCTTTCTTTTTCCAGTCATCATCTCAGCCAAGAGCCTGTGATTTCATGACTCAAATACAATAATAGTTTCTTAACTTTGTCCTTTCTCTTCAGGCATTGTTGTTAGTATTGTTTAGTCACTAAGACTCTTTTACAACCCCATGGACTATAGCTAAGGCTCCTCTGTCCATGGGATTTCCCAGACAAGAATACTGGAGTGGGTTGCCATTTCCTTCTCCAGAGGATCTTTCCAGCCCAGGGATCAAACCCACATTTCCTGCATCGGCAGGTGGATTCTGTACCACTGAGCCAACGGAGAAGCCCCTCCAGGCTTTACTGTTATAATCTAATAAACACATATACACATACATACTTACAATAACCCATAATTTATGAGTTCAAACTCCTTGACCTGACGTTTCCAGTCATCAACAGTTTGGTCCTTGAGATCCTTCCATTGCTGCCTTTGATAAATTTGATCAAGCCATATCATATTACTCAGCATTAAAAAATGGGCAAAATTGAATAGACATATTTCCAAAGAAGAAATGCAGATGGTCAGCAGGCACATGAAAAGACGCTCAACATTGCTAATCATCAGGGAGACGCAAAGTAAAACCACATTGGGATATCATATCACCTCACACCTGTCAAAATGGCTGTCATCAAAAAGAACACAAAAAACAAATGTTGGCAAGGATGTGGAGAAAAGGGAACCCTCATACACTGTTGGTGCGAATGTAAATTGGTGCAGCCACTGTGTAGGGAGGTTTGGCAAAAAACTAACAATAGAACTGCCATATTACCCAGCAGTGCCACTCCTGGGTACATATCTGAAAAAAACAAAACACTAATTTGAAAAGGTACATATACTGTAATGTTCATAGCAACATTGTTTATAATTTCTAAGATATGGAAGCAACCTAAGTGTCTGTCCACAGATGAATAGTTCAAGAAGACACGAGATACAACTCAACTATAGAAAAGAAGGAAAATTTTGCCATTTGCAACAACGTGGATGGACTTGAAAAGCATTATGCTAAGTGAAATAAGTCAGAGAAAAAAAGGTCTATATGATATTTCTTACGTGTAGGTTTTATGTATGTTTTTTGGGCTCCAAAATCACTGCAGATGGTGATTGCAGCCATGAAATTAAAAGACGCTTACTCCTTGGAAGGAAAGTTATGACCAACCTAGACAGCATATTAAAAAGCAGAGACATTACTTTGCTGACTAAGGTCCGTCTAGTCAAGGCTATGGTTTTCCTGTGGTCATATATGGATGTGAGAGTTGGACTGTGAAGAAAGCTGAGTGATGAAGAATTGATGCTTTTGAACTGTGGTGTTGGAGAAGACTCTTGCGAGTCCCTTGGATGCAGGAGATCCAACCAGTCCATTCTAAAGGAAATCAGTCCTGGGTGTTCTTTGGAAGGAATGATGCTGAAGCTGAAACTCCAATACTTTGGCCACCTCATGCGAAGAGTTGACTCATTGGAAAAGACTCTGATGCTGGGAGGGATTGGGGGCAGGAGGAGAAGGGGACGACAGAGGATGAGATGGCTGGCGTGCTGCAATTCATGGGGTTGCAAGGAATCAGACACGACTGAGTGACTGAACTGAACTGATGTGTAGAATCTAAAAAATACAATAAACTAGTGAATAGTACAAAAAAAGCAGACTTGAAGATACAGAGAGCAAGCTAGTGGTTTCCAGTGGGAGGGAGGGCAAGGTAGGGTAGGGGTATGGAAGATATAAGATGGGCTCAAGGATGTATTGTACAAAATGGGGAATATAGCCAAAACTTTGTAATAATTTTAAACAGACCGTAATATTTTTAAATTGTATAAAATTTTAAAAAGTGTGATGTATACACACTTTTTATTGTATACACAATGTATACAATACAGTATTGTAAAATAAAGTAAAAATAAAAATTAAAAAAATATATATATATATATATAAAATAAATAAATAAATAAAAAGTGTGATGTAGTTAATCAGGGATTTCCTGGGCAAGAATACTGGAATATTCTTGGAATAGTGTGTTGGAATAGTTTCAATGATATGAACTATTAACTTTGAAAAAAAAATTGTACCTTTTACACACTTAGAGTATATATATCAAATATATGTATGATTTACAAATGAAATACATTCAGCCCTACTTTAATTTTTTTTCTGTAACATTGTATTATACTAAGATTTTATATAAAATAATTAATCTATGAATTACAATAAGAAAACCTTTGGGTACAATACCACATATGTTTTTCAGTGTATTTAAATGCTAGCAGTCACTTTTAACTTTTTTATTTTATGTTGGAGTATAGTTGATTAACAATGTTGTATTAGTTTTAGGTGTATGGCGAAGTGAATCAGTTATATATTTTTCAAATTCTTTTCCCATTTAGGTTGTTACATTAATATTGAGCAGAGTCTTCTGTGCTATACCGTAGGTCCTTGTTGGTTATTAATTTTAAGTTTCACAGTGTGTACATGTCAATCCTAGAACCCATCTGTCCCTATCCCCACTGACCCCTCCCCCTGTTAACCATTAGTTCATTTTCTAAGTCTGGAAATCTGTTTCTGTCTGTAAATAGGTACATTTGTATCTTTTTTTTTTTTTTTTTTGAGATTCTGCAGATAAGTGGTATCATACAATATTTGTCTTTCTCTGCCTGACGGACTTCACTCATTATGACAGCCTGTAGGCCCACCCTTGTTGCTGCAGGTGGCATTATTTCCTTCTTTTTAATGGCTGAGTAATATTCCATTACATATATGTACCACGTCTTTATCCATTGATGTGTTGATGGACATTTAGGTTGCTTCCATGTCTTGGCTGTTGTAAATAGTAGCAGTCACTTTTTCTTTCAGGAAGTCTTTAATGACTCAAGTATACTTACACTGATGTGTTTATATAGAATACACTTAAATTTTTTTTACTTTCATAGGGAATTTTAGTCAAGGATAATAAGCATATGGGCAAATCAGACTCTAAGGATATAATTTTAGTAAATAAACAAGCAACAACATATTCTGTGTGCTAGGGTTTGAATTCCTTTGGTTTCTTGACCAGAAATACTTCTAAACTCATCACTGATGCCAAGTATTCTGATTTGGGCCTAGAGTATTTCATATTGTTTGCACTGTGATAATGATTGTTCTACTTTTAGAATAAACTTGAAATTCAGTTTATATTTAGAGACAAGCCATTAAGATAATTTCTCAAAGCTCTTTTTTTTTTTTAAGTTCTTAATTTTTTGTTTTCTCATCTCTAGGTTTGTGTCCGCTACTTTCAAACATGTGGTAATGTTCGTGTTTTGAAGCCAAAGTATGTGTGTTTCTTTGGTTATCCTCCATTCAAGTACAGTCATCCACATCAGTGGCTAAAAACAACTGCTGGTAAGTATGATCTCAAAGTAGCCTATACAAAATAATGTTTTGTATATTTATTGAGTGATTGAAGACTTACCACAGTAAAAGAGTTGACCTTTTACTTTTAGCCTGGCCCTCCTTGCTCTCCACACATCTATCCAATTCTCATTTTCTTTTCTCATTGTTTTTTGGCACCCCCACCTCCCGTTCCCCTTTCACATACTTTCCCTTAATACTGGGCCTCTATAATGCTGTGAATGCGTTCTCTGTGTTTAACATCTAAGTGTTCTCTTGGGTCCTCTGTTCTTTATCATATGACTTAACCTAAATGCAGTAGTCAGCACTGATACGACTTAAGTTGTTGATTTAGTGGACTGTGTCCTACTCGCTGTCTTACTACTTTTGTTCTATGAGGCACTCAGTCTGTCATGTTAAGATAGCGTGATGAAAGCAATGTGAGGTGCTCATCAAGAGAAAGTTCTCTGGCGTCCACCACTTAATTACCTTTCCTCAACTTTTTCTACTCTTGCAAAGAACTTGAGACTTTAAGTATTAGATATGGCAAAAGGGGAAAAAAACCCAACATTTTTTTCCTGCTATTCTATTCAGGGTTCTATTTAGAACCCTGGTGAACCTAGACCTTTGTTCCATCATTAAGCCTTTGACAGAAACTTGGTGCCTTAGTCTGTGCTGGTGATGGGGGGAAAGAGGGGGATTTCAGCT